>NW_022145603.1:8792484-8990922 GCF_000002235.5 Strongylocentrotus purpuratus
CAATAGTATTCGTTAAGCTCTTCAACAAACTCTTTTGACTGCACATTTAGTTGGCTTTTCTTCTGCCTATACCCTGTCAGGTTTTGCATAGTTTTCCAAGCAGATCTACTATCATTATCTTGAAAGCTCTTTTCAATTCTGTCTCTCTGAACCTTCTTACAATGTACAATTAGTCGATTAATCTCTTTCTGTAGCTCTTTCTTGAGTACATCGTTACCTTGATATACTGCAATTCTTTTTTGTTTGATCAAATCCCTTAACTCTGTTGTGAACCATGGTTTGCTGTTAGGGAAGACCTTAATTACTTTACATGGTATTGTGAGTTCAACACAAAAGTTAATATAATCGGTAATAGCATCAACCTGTTCATCCAGTGAGTTCGCATCGTCCAATAGTAATTCCCAATCCGTACAGTCGAGGCACGCGCGGAGAGCCTCCGTATTGTCATCCGTCCAGGCGTAGCGTTGCTTAGTGACGGGCTTTGTTCTCTTCAACTTCTGCTTGTAAGATGGAATGAGGTGAATGTTCTTGTGGTCCGAACTCCCCAGTTGATAACAGACTTTGCTTACGTAGGCCTCAGGAATGTTTCCGTAGCACAAATCTAAGGTTGACTCACCCCTTGTTGTGACATCGATGTATTGTTCGTAGTTGGGCAATTCATCATTCAGCCGGCATTGATTGAAATCCCCGATGATGAAAATGGGTGCATCTGGAGAAGACGTTTCTAAAGCGTGGGCGTGGTTGGCAAGGTCAACGCTTGCAGTTGCTAAGTCCGCTCTTGGGTGTATGTAACATACTGTAACGAAGATCTGAGGGAACTCCCGTGGTAGATAATATGGACGCAAACCCACAGTAATAAATTCGATATCAGGAGTACATTTAACTTCTTTGACTGTCCAGTTAGTGCACCAGCTTCTGTTGATGTAAAGGCACACTCCCCTCCTCTCGTCTTTCCCGACTCTCTCGTTCGATCTCCTTGGGAGAATAGTCGTGGAATGCCTGCTTGTGGTCGATGTATTTTCAGTTTGAGTCATTTCATGGGCCTTTATATGAATTGGGAGGGGTGCACAGGCTTTTCGGTCTGGGGAGTTGGAATACATACGCACCCACTCGGCTTATGGCTTACGTATTACTCTGATAGGTGCAAGAGGTCAATGCTTTAAGAAACCCCAGAGGACACCACTTTGATCTGACTGACATCGTATTTTGCTTGAGCTTGCATTATTGCCTTTTGATATGTAACTTTGACATATGAAATGTTTCTGATTACGGTTCCTAGAAGTCTTTAAACCTGTAACAGTGGGAGAGTGTAGGCCTGTGAGTCTCAGAGAATGCCCTAAAGTGTCGCCTACGAATCGTAGTGATGTCGGAACTGTAACAAGAATGTGCCCGAATCGGCCTACCTCAAAATAATGTTTAAGTTTACCATTAAGAGCCCTATTATTTACATAATGACATCTGGCGTTGAGTGCAATATATTTCGAATCAAACTGTATGGTGGGCCTAATTTTTAAAGTAAATTGCTTTCTTCAGGTTAATGACCTAGATTCATTGTACAAACAACATAAAGTGCATTACAAATTACAAATTTGTATTTCATCATTTTGTCTTTTTCCCACTTTTTTCCTCTCTCTTATTTTATCAGATGCGTGAATCCTGACTCTAAAGCAATAGCGCTCGGTGTACGGGCTATCATGATGAGATTACTCGGTAGGTTTTTATTATTTTTATTATTAGTATTATTTTGTAATATCATTATTACTGTTATTTTGATAATTTTCATTATCAATATCATTGTCATCATTATTATTATCATCATTGTTATTATTTCTTCCTCCCTCTCTCTTCTTCTCTCTTTCTCTCTCTCTACTTCTCGACGAATAATGTTCGTTCATCGATTTGATTTTTTTTGATTTGATTTGATTTGATTTCATATCTTGCTTTCTACATGGCTATTCAATAACGTAAATATCATATTTAGGACAATGTAGAAAACAGAAGTAGTCAGATTCTGCCTATAACAAGATTGGAAATACTTCCCCCATATAAACTCAGTAATAAGGCCAGCTTGCAGTTTGATGTTCGTCATGACTGCGGTCATTATTTGTGAACGGTTTGCTCATTTACTGATTCATTGCCACTTATTGATATAATCTGAACCTTTCTCGTTGATTCTCTACCACTAGGTGCCATTCCAGCTCCGCTGATCTACGGGGCTGCGATCGACACTGCTTGTAGGCTTTGGCAGACTGAGTGCGGCAAGCAAGGATCTTGTTATATCTACGATCTTGCGGCTTTCCGTTATGCCTACCTTGGTGTCAACTTCATCTTCAAAGTTCTCACAGTCTTCTTCTACCTCGTGGCATTGTGGCTCATCAGACGACAGCGCATGCGCAATCAAAAGGAGGGCAAATTGGCCATTGAAGAGGAAGAGTGAGGGGGGAGGGGGATAGCATGAGTGATGCAGATAGTGTGCTGCCTAATAAAGAAATGTGTGCGCAATTGTTAGTATTTCTACTATACTGCCAGATTTTTAAGAGAGCGACTTTTCTATCATATTACCGTTTCTGGGGTGACTTTTGCATTTTCTATTTTAATTTGATCTTATTTTTGTACGAAATTTTTTATAAAACGCTTTTCTTATTATATTAAAATGTTGCATAAATCTTTTTCCAGCTTTAATACTCGATGTTTTTCAATATACTCTTTATACAAAAGGTAATAAGAAGGAATACATTTAATAAATATATATATATACTGAACAGTTATTAAAGCAATTGTAAAATGAGTGATTACTCGAAGATAAAGATGCATGCAATACTTGTAATTATTACACTTCATTCATGTCACGTGGTGCATAATACCGAACAAATTCGTATTGCAAGAGAAAGTAAGACTTAAATGCAAAACATATAAATGCGATTAACTGTTAATGATCACGTTGAAGAAAAAGCTAATAAGGAAGTAGAATTCTTTTATATTACATCGTATATTATAGTGCAAATATAATGGTACACGCGGAATAAACTAATCAAAGTTACATGTTTGTGTAAGTTTATAAATTATATCATAAAGAGAACTGTTAAGTATATACATTAACGTGGTGCAATGGTATTAAAAAAAAACTATATGATATATATTTTAGCTATCATAGGTTAAACAGTGACCGAATGGTCAATCGATACTGTTCAAAAGTATAAAATGTATTTTTAAAAGTGTTAAAATGTTTTGCCTTCATGATATGCACTCATGCTTGACTTTTGCTAAAAAAAACAAAGTAACTATTATAATTGTTTATACGGGAATGTATGCGTAACTAATCGTCGTTTGTAAAGGCTTCAGACTGAGAGTAATTTCAACTAGTAAAGTAATTTCGGCTTGCAACCAGAGTAAATACAGATCGAACACGAGATCTTTTTACCGATCAGAATCATTATTGTCTTGCTTTGTAATATGATCATACACCACACGGGCCATATGAAGGCGGCCCCTGGACCCCAGCAAGAAAGGTTCGCGCCAACGCGCGCGCACGTTGGCTTCGCCCTTGCCCCTAACTTCGAAGATCTGCCGCTGTAGAATGATTCTATTTAAATGACTACAAAAACGGCATTACTATTAACTTTATGATGTACACAAAACAAATGGTGTCGGCTGCGTAATTATCTGTGAATTCAAATAAAATGGTTTATAAACAACGACAAATTAATACAAAATCCTTTTTTTCCTTCTTTTTTCGCACCAGTCTATTATATGCTTATGTAAATGCCTCCGCCGTTGAAAGAAGCGTTTTATGGGATTGTGTGTCCGCTGGTCTATCTGTTTTTCTTCATATATACGGGTGGATGAATTTGGGTATCCAGGCAAGTGTGGCCTGAGGGAAGTTAAAGATCATTCATTACAAATATCGGCCAGGAAGATTCTTGAGTTTTAACAATAAGGGAATCTATAAAAACTTGTTTCACAAATCTCTTACATTTCTACAAAAATGGCAAGATACTAAATTGCAAAAGTACATGATAAAAATAAATTTCCACAACTAAAATACGACAGTCTAATACAAACGCATGTAAAAAGAATGATAAATGGATTTTCAATTACTTACAAAATAATAATTGAAGGATATTGTCTGTAATACTAATAGATTGCTCAGGCACAGTGGACAATTTTTTTTAAGAAGTAAAATTTCAAGTACAAAACGTTCAAAGAAACGGACAAACGGCATAAAGAAATAACAAATGCATTCATACTAAGAAATTAAGGTAAAGTACATTCAAGTTTATACACATCACAATGAACATGCCTCAAAGAAGACATACATTCTAGTTAGAGCACGTTGAGTGACACAGTGATAACGTGACAGAGAAAACGAGGTCATGGTCATCTATAGCCTACCTACCGATGAAATTCTGGTTAATTAAAAAATTGTGTGTTTTTAGCTGCACATAGTTATCCTTGTAAGCATTTTACAGAAACGCTGCATTGTGTACCCAACACTCCTACAGTACAAGGAATCACCTGACAGTGGTCTGAGGAGAGGGAAACAAGAGGGAGAGGAAGGGAGAGTGTGAGAGTGGGAGAGAGAGAGAGAGAGAGAGAGAGGGGGGAGTAGGAGTAAGAGAAAGAGAGAGGAAGGGAGAGAGAGGAGAGGAAGGAGAGAGAGAGAGAGAGAGAGAGAATATGGAGAGAGAGAGAGAGAGAGAGAGAGAGAGGAAGGGAGAGATTAAGATTGAGAGATAGAGAGAGAGAGAGAGAGAGAGAGAGAGCAGACATAAGACATCTAGAGAGGGGGCGTGGTGAATAAACATGTGGAGAAAGAGAGGGGAAGGGGAAGAGAGAAAGAAAGAAAGAAGAAAGAGAGATAGAAGAGAGCGAGAGATAGAGGGAGAGAGGAGAGAGAGAGAGAGAGAGAGAGAGAGAGAGAGAGATGTTCGGCTTTTTGTTTGTCAAAGCCACGATGATCTTCATCCACAACTTACTTTTTGCTCAAAAAATCAACAGTGTAGTACGGAGAAATAAAAAAGAGTGAAAAGACACATAGAATAAAAATATTTTTGCTCAAAATCCAAGAGTGTAGTACAGAGAAATGGTGGTGGTGGTGGGGGGGGGGGGGGCACATACAGACAGACAGAGACAAGGGTGCGATAGAAGATGGGATAAATCAGAGCCATCTATACACATAGATCTGTGTATAGATGGATCTGGGAGAAATTATAATGGAGCGACACCATTGTCCATCTTAACGTTGCAAAAAGAACACCATTCATAGACCAATTTTGTCCTGAGATTTGTGTGGTTATCCGATTGGGATGGATAGGTAACCTTCTCTTCTGCATCGTTACCTCTTTGCTTTCAGCATCGTCTCAGGGACCCATCGCAATGAACACTAAACAAAAGAGGATGATGCTTGACTAGACACAAATAGCCATTACCCGTGTCCGTAAAAAAGGGGAAGGGCAGTAGCTGTCTGGTGATTAGTTGTGGAGTTTTTGAGGCGATAGCTGCTTGCATAAACAGACGGACGGACGGTATACTGCTCTACTCGCAAAGAAAGGTACGTAACAAAAATTCACTTCTGATTAACATTAATTGTCATTAAATCAAAGGCATAGAGTACCGAAGCTGTGACATCATACAAATGTATTCTTAGAATTTCTCAATTTTTCTTCATTTTCCGAAAGAGCATTAAAAATAATGTCCGAATGTTGAAAACCAATATAGGCCATTTTCGTAACCAAATCTAATGCATACGTCTTTGTGAAGTGCCTCAATACAATTTACTTCATTCACCTGATAAGAATAATAGTATTTCAATAGACAGAATGCGAACTGCATACATTAGTTGTTGCCAGGTAGGACAAACATTATGGCTTGACCTACCTAGCAAGAATCTTCAACTGTGAAGGAGGTATACTTAACCCAAAGAAGAAGAAGAAGAACACTTAATATATGCAGTTTGCATTCTGACTATTGAAATACTATTATTCTTATCAGGTGAATGAAATAATTTGTATTGAGGCACTTCACAAAGACTTATGCATTAAATTTGATTACATTACGAAAATGGCCTATTGAATATGTTAAGTATTGGCTGAGGTATGACCATCTGAATAAATAGCAACTCAGTGTTATATTGCTCTGGCTCGTAATGTTATGAACCAGAGCAATATAACACTGAGTTCCTATAGGTCGTCTATTTATTTAGATGGTCATATCTTAGCCAATACTTAACATATTCAATAATACGTTTATATATAAACACTAACCAGTGATCTAGATGAATGCACGTAATAATATGTCCGTCTTTCTTTACAATTGACATCCGCTGGAAAAGAGTAAGTTTGTGTTTTCCGATCCAGAATCTGTTGTTGTGTTGTTGCTTGTATTTTTGGTGCTCAGTCAAAATTGACTATACGCCTGTCTGTTCAAGGTACAATGTCCATTTGCAGGTCAAAACAAAATGAAAGGGTTAAATTCCAACGGTATTTGAAAGAAAATACTAATTTAGATCTTCCCTCATAATGAAAGGGCTCGAAAAATGGCTTTTAGTGGGAAAATAACGTATATAAGTTGTCAAATCGACTTAAAGATACTATGTCCCTTTTGCAGCCAACATCAAATTCTGTAGAACTTTGCAGGAATTATGATTATGTCATGTATGTCCTATCTGTGAAATATAAACGTCAGCAGTGTCTTAGTATTCAAATTATGCAAGGAAACCCGTTTACTTTCTAGACTTCCCTGTCAGACACTATCGAGTGACTGACTGACATTTTTTTTTCTTTTGTGGTAACACAATGAGCTGTAAACAGGTACATGAGCATTTGTCTGCATCAATAATCCACTACTTGTAGTGGCCAAAATTAAACTGATTGAATCTTTGTGCAGCACAAAACGTACGGCCATTCGGTACAAGGGTCTGAAAACCAGACTATTACTTAGGTGACTGCAATCACTTATGTCGATTCGACAGCTAATGGTTAATTTCCCACGAAGAGCCATTTTCATACCCTTTCGTTTTAAGGAACGTTCTAAACAAGTATTTTCTTTCAAATGCCATTGAAATTTAACTTTTCATTTTTTGACCTGCAAATGGGACAAAGTACCTTTAAGTGATCGCAATCACCTAAGTAATAATCGGATTTTCAGACTCTTTTAGTTTCTGCAAAGTTCTACATAATTCGAAGGTGGCTGAAAAGGGACATAAATAAAGGCGACGTCCACTACAAAAATAATGTGCTTTTAATAGATGCAAAAAACAAGAGAAACATAGCTTTAAAAAATTGAGTAAAATGGGATCACAAATAAGGAAGTTATGAATTTTTTTGAAAGTATGAAAAAACTATGGAACTTAGAAAATCACTACACAAATTGCCAATTTGTTCATATGTTTGTGACGTCATTGCCTCACTATTTATCAATTACTTTTATATATTTTTATCCCCAGACACTTGATTTCCCCCATGCGTTTGCCCAGACAATATGATTGGTATCATATTGTGTGTATGTCATTTCACAAAATCTTTATGAACTTTGAAGAAAAACTATTTTCTTTATAATGTATATTCATAATCATTGTTTTTTATTTAAATAGTTTATCAAAATTCGAATTTTTCTTGATTTAACTGAAAAGAATTACTCTATATTAGTGCATCCGCGCAAAAACATATTACTATCAATTTAACTTGGATGCTGGTGAGAGAAAATATGATTTTTAAAGGGAAAAAACTGGAAACTTATATTATCAATATAAAGAAAAGAACTAGTGGATAGTGAGGCAATGACTTCACAGACTCATGAGTGATATCATCTGGTATGATCTAGGCCACTTAAATACACAGTATACCGATACAGCATGACGTAACAATGTTTTCCTTATTGGCCGATGTCGTCCTGTCAAGGACGATAAAAACACATTATTGTAGATGATTCGATTTTTATCCTTTGCTTTGAGCTAAGTATTAAATATTCGTCGGATTTCTAGTGGCATCTCTCCACACTCTATTTGGAGTGCTGCTATGGAGGTAATTCCCAAGCATATCTTTAGAGCTTCGAGTTGAATCATGTCTACCTTTCTCTTTTTGGTTGTTTTACCCGAATCATAGATTTCACATTCGTAATCCTGTATGGGTCTGATAAATGATTTATATGATAACAGGAGTGTTTTGGTATCTGCACATTACCATTTACTGTTAAATTTTTTAAAGCATTAATACATCTTCCAAATACACTGTCTATGTGCTAACCCAAGCATGATGTGAGTCAAAATTCAAACCTAGGAACTTGAGCTGGAGTGCAAAGGAAAATGACACGTGAGATGTTGATTAGGCAGTTAAAGGTTCATGGGTCACATTACACGTAAATAAGGCCTAGAGAATCTTGCTTCGACAGGGAAAATTGTGGTAAGGAGGAGTAAGGGAAGAAGGAGGATACTTTGGCTGGACAGTCTGCATAAATTGTTGAAAGAGAGAGGAGTGAAAGAACTGGGGGTGGTGCTAATAGAGAAGGCTAGGAGCATGTACCCGAGGGTTGTGGAACAGCATGATCACCAACGTCTATCGATAGAGAGAGAGAGAGAGAGAGAGAGAGGAACTTGAATTTATTTACCACTTCTATTTCCGTGCCTTGGATAAAAAGTTTAGGCTTTGCGATTTGTAAAAACTATTACTTTCGTCTTTCTAGACGACAAAGAAGCTCCCCTTTTATTATACTAATCAGTCAAGTCATCAAGATCCACTTGTAGTCGCTTGGTCATCTGCAAATTGTGACAACTTAGGGTGACAAATTTAGCGAGGGGGATCGTGAACGAAAACTTTGAGCACGGAAAGACTGAGGACACCGCCCTGTGGAATTACATTTTGTTATAAGAAGGATTCCGAGAGCATACCTTTTATTTGTACCAAAAATGTTCTATTTGAAAGAAAAGATGTTACCCATGTGTTTGGAAAACCCCGAATCTAGAAGTTTGAATAGAACACAATTTTTGTGTATAGTATCATACGCCTTTTCAAAATCTATACCGGGTAGAAAACGGTGTTCTCTATTGGCCATAGCTTTTGTTATGTCCGTGTCTAGACGTAGGCGGTGGTCTAGACTAATTCTCCCTGTCTTAAAACCACTTTGAATGGGAATGCTATCAAACGACCAGTTTAACCGGTTTAGGATCAATCTTTCCATTATTTGGCAAAGTACTGAAGTGAGAGCTCTAGGGCGATATGCTGAGGTATTGGAAGGTTTCATATACTTTTTTTTAAATGGTGCAAGGATCACATGAAGCCATTGAAGTGGAGTTTCAGTCTTTGTTCATATTCGATTAAAAAGATTTAGGAGACTGAGCTGAGAAGTGATGGGTAGCTCAGACACATTAATCTCATCTTGTCCTGGGGATGAATTGTTTGACCTTGTAATTAAACTTTTCAGTTTGTGAATTAAGAAGGGCTCGTCTATTGATGTATACAGACTTGGTTACAGTCGAGACAGCTTTTGTTAAGACATGCTTGGATTTTCCCTTGACTCAGCAAATACTTTTGCAAGAACGTTTGCCTTCCCCTTATCATTAGTTATTTCTACGTTATAAGTGGTCGACGATACATGTGTTTCTTTTTTCTAGGTTGATTCATTTCAATTGATTTCACGAATATTTTTCCACACCACTCCTATCTGGTCAAAACGATATATTTGTGAGCAGAAGGTCCTCCAATGAAATACTTTTGCTTCCCTAATAACCATCTGGATGCATGCCCTTTTGAATGTGTATTTTATTAACAATTGTGGCGTAATGCACTTTGTCAGTCTATTTCTCCTAGCGTTTCTCTCTTTGATAGCCTTTTTTTTGTACACTTGTCATTCCACCAGCCCATTGGTGGTTTCCCGTCCTGTTTGCATTTCACTTTAGGGATACACTTTTTGTCTATTTTGTATAATACTGTAACAAATTTGTCATACGAAGTTTGAATATCTGAACCCCTTGTGAGATCATTGGTCACCTGTGCCTTGGATAATTCTTTAAAAGGTCTCGAGTTTGCCCGTTTAAAAGACCACTTTCTGTTTGTAGTATGAGATACATATACATTAATATTATTATGATTTGACTTTCCTATATAGGTGTTTGCTACAAAATGGTCGCTTCCCATATTTCTGTATTTGCTTCCCATTCGCTTTTTGCTTCTTAATTGGGAGTGACTATTAAACGTTAAATCGTTTATTTGATACTTTAAGATTGCTGTCTGTTTCTCTGCCATTAGGATCGGTTTCATCGCTACCTCAAATAGTGTTATGTCCATTGAAATCACCACAAATTACTAAGTTACCATTTATGTTCCTTGTTATTGCTAATAGATTTGTTTTACTTAGTCTTTTGCAGGGATTATACAAGTTTACAATTGTAATCTTTTTGTTTTGGATCGTGCACTCCACCAGGGTTTGAAGCTCCCCTCTTGTTTCTATTGTTCCCTGGGTATAAGATGCAACTATGCAAACTATATAGCACACCCACCTCTGGGACCAGTGTTTCTTATAAATAAGAATCATTATAATCCTGAAATGATTTAGAGTTCTCGTCTTTAAGCCACGTTTCCTGAATACATATAACATGCGGGTTTTCATTTAGATTATAAATGTAATTTTGAAACTCATTCATGTGATAGATTAAACCTTGTGCATTCCACTGCGCTGTGTTCTGTTCTGTTGGAAATGAAATATAAAAACTGAAACTGAAACTGAAACTATGTACAATCCTTGTGTGGTGGCGTGTGATTGCGGTCGATTTTAAAACAGCATTTGATTCTTTATCTCTTACTTTCCTCTTTAGAGTCTTAGAAATGTCTGGGTTCGGTCCCTCATTTTGTTCGTGGTTAAAAACTATTAACATTTATATAAGTAGTTGTGTTATGAATGGGAGTTTGGCTACTGGTTATTTTGGTGTAAGGCAAGGAGATCCACTCTCGCCCTAATTATTTATTCTCGCTGTTGAATTATTGGTAACAGTAGTGAGAAATGCTGAGGGAATTAAAGGCGTTAATATTGGAGGAATTGAAGTAAACCAAGTTTTATATGCAGATGATATGACAATATGTGTTAGAAACAAAGAATCTGTATAGAAAGAGTAAAGGAGATTTTTATGTTATTTAAGCAAATAAGTGGTTCACGGGTCAATGCGGAAATTACTAATATTATGCAATTGGGGGAAAACAGATTAATTAGAAAAAAACTTCCCTTTGGGAATTTGGTTAAAGCAATTGAGATTTTGGGAGTTCATTTTGCTTCAGACGTCAGAATAAAAGAGGAGTGAATTATGAGGAGATTTTAAGCAAGACTAAAATGAGGGTGTTTTGCCTGTCAGTGCATCTTATTGTGGTGTGTACACGTATGTAAGAGTACCATGTGAACATGCGAGTTGCAGATGGAAGTGGTTTTGTTTGGGGTTGGGCAGTAAGGGAGTATGGCGGGCTAAACGTGTCATAAACATGACAACTGTACAACTATACATCCATCGAACGGATGTGTAGTTAAAGGGATAGTTGAGTTCTGTTTGCAGACCGGAAATGCCTTCAAAGTGCATGGTTATTGCTCTTATTCTTATCTATGACATTTATAGTGCCCTTTTAGAACCTAAAATTGCTACGAAGGTAATTTTAGACCCCAAAATGTGTGAAATTTAGCCAATACAATCATACCAATTCAGCTCCACTTTTAAAAAAAACACGGTGACCGTTAATTAATTATTTAATCAAAAATAATAATACGTGAGCCGGCTAATTGTGGGTAATTATAAGCAACACGAAAATGCCAGCAAAAAAGCCAACATCGGCATCGGCTGAAATACGACGTATAAGGCATTATTTCGTTTTTTCAGGTTTTTTTCAAATTTTTCAAAATATCTAATATTTGTGGTAGTACACAAGTATTAGAAATCGTTATATTTCATCCGTCTCTGAACCTATTTTGATCAAATAAAGATGATTATGTCATTTAAATATTATGTTCTTTCAAATTTGACACTCAGTTTTTCATTATCTCACACAAAATTATTTTGTGTAGCGCCCTCTGCAACAGAACTCAACTATCCCTTTAAAGCGAGTCAAGTGCATGTAACCGTACATCTTCAGTTCAACTGTTATCTTTCAAATTTGCTCTAAATCATTGTTTCCAAGTCTTTGTGCAACCCAAGAGGAAACTAACTCTAGAAATTGCAGATTACCTGGCATATTTTATCATCTAGAAATGTAGACTCCAGCCAGGGAGAGATCGTACCTATTTTAATTATTTTCCTTTGTAAAAAGAAATTATTCTCTCCATGGTTAGAAACCAGGAAGGGTAAGTTCAGAATATCCGCGAAGCGATGGATGCTATGGAGAATCATGAAAGGAAGAGAAATTCACTTTTCTATGGTCTCGAGAGGAAAAGAGACGAACATATACAAGAGGTTATTTGTAAAGCGATTACATGTCTCGATGTTCCAGAATCTAGGGCACGCAAAATGATGCCCTAGATTAAAGTTAATGAATAATGTTCACTAATAATGATCACCGATTGCCACGTAAGCCGAACGATAACATCAAAACACGTGACCCGATCATAGTATAATTTGTTTCCATGTCCGATCGCGACGAAGCGCTTTTGACCGGATACAGCGACGTCCCAACATGCCCCCATGTGTCCGCATGCCCGGAAACAGGCGCGGGAAAAGCAGTCCCGTGCCCCCCTCCCCCCTTAGCGGCTTAAAAAAAGGAAGAAGGAAAGATGAGATAAAGAAAAAAAAGAAAAAAAAAGAGAAAAGAGAGAAAGAAAGAAAAAAAGGGGAAAATGGTGAAATAAACATTTAAAAAATACTAGGTATAGGTTAGAGCAGGGTTTCTCAAGTCCGGATCGCACGCGCGGTCCACATTCGGTCCGCCTGGGACAGAGTCTGTCATTGCCTTAATTTAAGGAAATTATAGAATATTGAACGTTTCAAGGTATTTTAAACGAAATTTCAATAAAAATCAATAAAATCAAAAGGAATGTAAGAAATCCTGAAAAGAGAAAAATATCACTGTTTATTTTTTTATTTCATTTGTTTAGCTTTAGAAACAGTGGCAGTGGCCGAATCAGCCGCGGCCCCCTATTTATGGCAGCCTTAACAAAATAAAGAAAAAAAGTGAAAAAAGTGAAAAGAGAAGAAGAGAGAAAGAGGGAAAAGAGAGAGAATGGGGAAAAGAAGAAATATACTAATAATAATAAAATTGCTACGAGTAACAGGTTAGCAACGTATTAAATGGGTGGAAACCAAATCCCAGCGCAAGTCATGCGTGTTGCCTGCATCAACGTATCACTGGCTGGTCTGGGGGGGGGGGGGGGGGGGGGCTAATTAGCTGCGGTCCTTCTTTTTGGCGGCCTAAACATGAAAATGGGGAAAAGAAAGAACAATGGAAGGAAAAATTAGAGAAGAAAGAGAAAATAATGTAAAAGAGAAGAAGCTATTAAGGGTGGAGGAAAAGGAGAGAGAGAGAGAGAGAGAGAGAGAGAGAGAGAGAGAGAGAGAGAAAGAGAAAGAAAGAAAAAAGGAAGAACATAACATTTAAATTTACACTTAAGGGGGTATTTCACTGAGCGGCGAATGCTTGCGTAAGTAGCGAATTTGGGGTTTCGCCAGGGTTCGTAAAAGGTCCCGAACATTCACAAATAGTGGCAAAGGATTGGCAAACAGTTGCTAATCTTCGCAAAAACTGTTGCTAACATTTGCTTACAGTCGCTAATAGTCAACTGCTAACATTTGCGACGTTTGTAAGCATTCGCCGCTCAGTGAGCTAAGAAAAGAACATAATATTTGAATTTACACTAAAAGGGGATATTTCACGTAGCGGCGAATGCTAACGATTGTTGCGAACTTAGGAATCGCCACCTTTTCTGACGAATGTTGGCGAAAATCAGGATTCGCCTCTGTTTGTTTGGGGTTGGGCAGTAAGGGAGTATGGCGGGCTAAACGTGTCATAAACATGACAACTGTACATCCATCGAACGGATGTATAGTTAAAGCGAGTCACGTGCATGTAGCAGTACATCTTCAGTTCAACTGTTATCTTTCAAATTTGCTCTAAATCATTGTTTCCAAGTCTTTGTGCAACCCAAGAGGAAACTAACTCTAGAAATTGCAGATTACCTGGCATATTTTATTATCTAGAAATGTAGACTCCAGCCAGGGAAAGATCGTACCTATTTCAATTATTTTCCTTTGTAAAAAGAAATTATCCTCTCTGTGGTTAGGAACCAGGAAGAGTAAGATCAGAATATCCGCGAAGCGATGGATGCTATGGAGAATCATGAAAGGAAGAGAAATTCACTTTTCTATGGTCTCGAGAGGAAAAGAGACGAACATATACAAGAGGTTATTTGTAAAGCGATTACATGTCTCGATGTTCCAGAATCTAGGGCACGCAAAATGATGCCCTAGATCAAAGTTAATGAATAATGTTCACTAATAATGTTCACCGATTGCCACGTAAGCCGAACGATAACATCAAAACACGTGACCCGATCATAGTATAATTTGTTTCCATGTCCGATCGCGACGAAGCGCTTTTGACCGGATACAGCGACGTCCCAACATGCCCCCATGTGTCCGCATGCCCGGAAACAGGCGCGGGAAAAGCAGTCCCGTGCCCCCCTCCCCCCTTAGCGGCTTAAAAAATGAAGAAGGAAAGATGAGATAAAGAAAGAATAAGAAAGAGAAAAGAGAGAAAGAAAGAAGAAAAGGGGAAAATGGTGAAATAAACATTTAAAAAATACTAGGTATACGCCCGGCCCCCCCCCCCCACTCAGTGTTATTTAGGGTACGCATATGCTCGTACCCTCTTTTTGAAAGCACCCCCTATCTGAGGACTGCCAACATTTCCAAACCCCCCTTTCGCGGGCTTTTTGCGGGCTTTTCCTGCCTTGGAGACTCCCCTAAATCAGGAAAAATGCTCAATGTACCCCCCCCCTAAATTCGGAATAATTTCTCAGGAGTCCAAAGAGATGAGAGAAGAAAAAAAAGAAAAACACCCCTTTTTAAAGAAATCTCAGGGTGGAAAGTCAAATACACCCCTTTTTTTTTTACAATTCTCGGGCCGGACTTTGTCGCACGAAAAATACCCCTTTACCGGACATTTTGGCAACACGCATGCGGTCATTCCGACCTTTGAGTGGGGGGGGGGGGGGGGGGGGGGCGGGGGTATAGGTTAGAGCAGGGTTTCCGCACGCGCGGTCCACATTCTGTCCGCCTGGGACAGAGTCTGTCATTGCCTTAATTTAAGGAAATTACAGAATATTGAACGTGTCAAGGTATTTTAAACGAAATTTCAATAAAACTCAATAAAATTGAAAGGAATGTAAGAAATCCTGAAAAGAGAAAAATATCACAGTTTATTTTTTAGCTTTAGAGACAGTGGCAGTGGCCGAATCAGCCGCGGCCCCCTATTTATGGCAGCCTTAACAAAATAAAGAAAATGGAAGGAAAAATTAGAGAAGAAAGAGAAAATAATGTAAAAGAGAAGAAGCTATTAAGGGTGGAGGAAAAGGAGAGAGAGAGAGAGAGAGAGAGAGAGAGAGAACGAGAAAGAAAGAAAAAAGGAAGAACATAACATTCAAATTTACACTTAAAGGGGGTATTTCACTGAGCGGCGAATGCTTGCGTAAGTAGCGAATTTGAGGTTTCGCCAGGGTTCGTAAAAGGTCCCGAACATTCACAAATAGTGGCAAAGGATTGGCAAACAGTTGTTAATCTTCGCAAAAACTGTCGCTCACATTTGCTTACAATCGCTAATAGTCGTCAACTGCCAACATTTGCGACGTTTGTAAGCATTCGCCGCTCAGTGAGCTGAGAAAAGAACATAACATTTGATTTGACACTAAAGGGGATATTTCACGTAGCGGCGAATGCTTACGATTGTTGCGAATTTAGGAGTCGCCAACTTTTCTGACGAATGTTGGCGAAAATCAGGATTCGCCTCTGTGACATTTTGGAACTTTTAGCGATGTTAAGCCACAATTAGCAACATTTGCGCGAATGTTTGCGAAAGGCAGTTGGTTACTGTTAGCAACTGTAAGCAAATGTTAGCGACAGTTTTTGTGAAGATGAGCAACTATTTACACATCCTTTGCCACTATTTGTGAATGTTGGGACCTTTTGCTAACTCCTAGTACTAACTCAATGGGTCAATTTTTTATAGGAACCATATGGTCACGTGGTCCCTAGCATTGGCAAATAAAAAAGAACTTGAGCGACACCGTCTTATAACCCTTTGTAAAGGCTTACCACTGTTTTGAAACGCTTGCAACTGCTTGCGGAAAAATAAATAAAAAGAAAAATTGTTTACGACAATTAAAACTGTTAACGAACCCTGGCGAAACCCCATGTTCGCTACGTTCGCAAGCATTCGCCGCTCAGTGAGATACTGACATACTCCCTTTACAGATTATTTCCGATGAGTTGGCTCGACATGTACTTAAAAAGTCTGCGGACGAAAGTACAACAATACGAAAACAACCATTGTCTTTAAGAGAGAAATGAAAATGAAAGGGGTTATGTGATTTTCAAGGAGGAAACTACGATTTCTTTCGCTGGTGACGACTATCTTGAATTTTCTAAATATTAAAAAATTCAAGAACTTTAATAATAATAATAATAATGTAACTTATATCGCGCCTACACCCCATCCGTAAAGATAGAAGTGGTTCCCAAGACAAACTTTGTTGTATAAAATTGGAGAGAGTGGACTTTTTATAATTTACAAAATTTCTCGGTGTTCTGCTGCCTCGAGATCACTGGAGCGAAGAAAGGTAACAATGTATAGCAAAGAGTCCCTATTCAGTGAAGAATTAATCCTTTTCATCCAAATTAATTCTTCTAACATTCTTGACCAGAAGTGCGTTTCAAACTCAATAATAGGTACTTTTAGATTTGCGTGGACTAATACGTGTGACGTCCATTCAAGGCAGTGCATTAAAAGGACGTCGATCGTAGCAATCCACATTGTCTTCGTGCGAATCTAAAAGTCCCTACTATGGACATCATACCATTGAATGCTTTGTACAGTATAAGTGGT
Organism: Strongylocentrotus purpuratus; assembly: GCF_000002235.5. NCBI lineage: Eukaryota > Metazoa > Echinodermata > Echinoidea > Camarodonta > Strongylocentrotidae > Strongylocentrotus > Strongylocentrotus purpuratus. The sequence continues at coordinate 8,809,545 of NW_022145603.1, forward strand.
CTGCTACTATTGAATGAGATGGAGTGCGTAATTTCAGGGCTTTTATGTGCTCTTTAAAAATTGCACACAATGGCCCGAATTCAGAAAGGAGGTTTGTCGACAAACCTTGGTTTTCGTACGTCATATGACGCGTTTTACGCGTTTTTTTACAAACCTTGTTTGTAAAGAACAAAAGGAGGTTTGGCGAAACAAAAGGAGGTTTGAGCTCAAACCTTGGCCTGAGCTCAAACCTTGCTTTGTGAATTCGGGCCAATAGGTGCAGTGCAATTTAAATTTCAAGGGATGGATTAGAGTTGTTATCGTTCACGAAGGCTATCGACGGGAATCGACGGGAATCGACGGGAATGTTCTGAATTTCCAAAACTCGAGAGCTTCCGGGGGTTCCGATTACTTGATCCCTGACGGGTGCTCTGTCCCTGCAGCCCACCACTAAATGTGGACCCCATGTATTCCATTCGTACAGATAGAAGTGATTCCCAAGACAACCCGCTGTTTTATAACACCGTCCTTAGGAGATAACGTGAGTGTCCATAGCTCAAGACCGTATACTTTAAGGTCCTGAAATGCTAAAACTCGAGAGCGTCCTGGGGCTCCGCCCCGGAACCCCAGGCAGGGACTCTGCCAGGCCCCAAGCTCTGCCATGTTGTACGGATCCATTAGGAAGCAAAATAAGCCCCACTAAATAATTAATATATATATACCGTCCAACTCCTATATCTATATATATATATATATACGTCTTTGTGCTCTACCCCTGGACCCCACACAGAAGAGCTAACGTTTACCCGCGATTGTAGTCTGCTTTGCGCATTCGTGGCTTCGACCCCCCTCCCCCCTCCCCCTCCTCCTTTGAACAATCGTGGATCCGCCGCTGAGAAATGTATAGTTTTACCCCTTTCTCGCAAAATTTAAAGTTTAAAGTTGATAATCTGGTAGTGTGCGACAAGTCCTATGACGTTGGTCTCCTCATAGCAATTCATCTAAACAAACAAAAAATCCGCGTAAGAGGAATTTTGAAAGTTTAAAGAAAACTCCATAAAATCCACGAAATTTGGGTGTACAACAGAGAAGGAAAACAAATTGAGATAGGAGTGAAAGATACAAGACATACGGGAAAAGAGACAGCAATAGTATTTAGGTGTGTCCGTTTTACTTTAAAATACATTTTTTCCAGCTCTAAAGTGGCATGGGTGTGGTTAATATGCCCCCTCAGATTTTGACCATCTAGTACAGCGTTTTTCGACCGGGATCGATCCCGCGGGAGACTTTTAGTTATTGTTATGTAAAAAATATATTTTAGAATAACGTCAATTTGAAAAAAAAATATATCAGAAGCCGTGAGATGCCCAAATATATATCACTTTGGGTATTTTGCCGAGGACGGAACATTTCAGAGATAGTAAAGTGTCTTTTCAGGCAGAGAGGTCCATGCATATTCCCATTTGATGAGATGACGATATTCGGGCACCTCGCAGCCTGAACATCGTTATGATTCGGGCAGCATAGATCCCAAATGTAACCCTTTTTTCTTCTTCTTTTGTATTTTTTATATCGAAATGACATTCATACCACAACAAAGTCTTTTTTCCCCTCGTTCGCTTTCTCGCAGAAGTGGTAAATCAGGATGATTCCTGGCAATGAGATGACCGAATTAAAAATTTTACATTTTATCTAGTGTATGTTGATGACTGAATAACATTTTTACCGTTATGAAAAGTGTCCCTCCCCCCCTCCTTTTTGGCTGAGCCCATGTCGTGCGCAATTTTTTAGGGTTAACTCTAATTAACCATACATATTTGCAAATCATTCTTACGCGAGATTTAAATATATATATATATATATATATATATATATATATATATATATATTAGCAAAAAGCAATCGGAAATTATCACCAATACAGTTACACACTGTGTTTGTCCTGCATTGATGATGACGTCAGTGATATTTATAAACTTCCTTCTAATACTCGTTCTTTACTCTCCAGGTTGAGTAGTCAATAACTGCGTGTGTATCATCACATCCAATGAAAAGATCAGACGTCAAAAGAAGTCAACCGTGTCATCTAGCTCACCCATCACAAATATTTCCTTGGTTTGGGCTTTGCGTACGTATCTTCAACTCATTTCTGTCGACGGATTTTAAAGACATTCTGAGCCGCCAGACGCCTAGTCTTATATTCGCACGAACTCCTGCGTTGTGACGACTCCTTGTGACGTAACAAAATAACAGTTCTCAGATACTTCACATCCACTTCTTCAGCAGATTTCTCCTTAGTGTTTTCCCTTGTAAAGCTTCTGACTTTAACTGCCGCAAAATTGAAATGCTTTTAAAAGTGAAGGTGTGAAATCACTCTATGTTGTCTATTATTGACGCCTCCAAAACGTGGTCTTGGTGATGAGCCATTAGAAATAGGCAATCGCTTCAAGCTGTGATGAACATTTGGAAACTGGACCTCTTACAGATTCATTCGCTGTGCTTCTCTGAGCGGCAAGGCAACACGACGTCAGCATGAAATTCATCTTCCGTGGGACGGTTTTATTTTGGTGCATCACTTCAAGTAAGTGTTTCATTTTATTATTAAACTCTATTGAAATTACCTAGGAAAGACATGGAGAGAGAAGAGACCAAAGAAAGCGAAATAGCGATAGAGAACAGTGAGGAAAACAGTAAATTAAGATTAAACGGAGAGAAGAGAAGAAGAAAGGAAAAGAAGTGAGAAGGGAAAACAATAACAAGAAATAGACGAAGAAGAAAAGTAGGAAAAGGAATGGAGAAAGAGAGGGATGGGTGAAGAGATTTGTTCTACAGTCTAACCTCGGTACCTTTGTGATTCATTTCTACGTCTACTCAGCTTGTTAGAATACGGTCATTATCTATAGCTATCATAATGTCTCATGTATTCTTAACCTTAAGCCTAAATACACATGTACAGGTAACAACTAAATTATTCACACTCTTACCAAGTTTTGTAATTTTTTAAGTATGTAAAAAAGTATTTCCCCCGATTTATGTTTCTTGAAAATGTGACATAATAAAGCTTACATCTAAAATTATTCAACGAAAGCCCTAGTCCAACCAGTCCAACTTTCATTCTTTGAGTTACGAAAAACACAAAAATCCTCATATTTACAAGAGGTATGAATAATTAAGTTCTTAAAGAGAAGGTTGAGTTCTGTGAAGAGGTAAAAAATAATTTGTGAGCGTTATCATTGTTATTATGCAAGGGTGGAAGAACATCAGATTAAACATGTTCCCTGAAAAGCATGGCTCTTCAAATGCCCTCATATTCTAAATATGACATGAAACATCGTAACAATCCAGGGACGGATTTTTTTTCGCCACGTGTTCGTGTAGTCCCACATACATCATTATGTGTACAGTGCTTGTAACTTTGCCAAGATTTGGCAAAATTTCTTATCATTTTGATGATTCTAGAACCTTGCAATACACACGAATACTTATATACTAGATGATCAACCTTTTCTGATAGATTCCACACCGTAACTACATGTATAAATATGTATTGAAAGATGGATGTATCCCACAAGTAATGATACTGTATGAAATGAAGTGCTACAAGCTTTTCATTAAGAAACATAATTATCTGTACTACCTTGATGCGTCTTAATATCAAAAATAATATCATAAAAACATTTAAAATTATGAGCTTTTATTCACCGATATTATTATAACTATTACGCCTTTTTGAGTTCCGGAGGAGTTTTTTTCTTCTTCTTGCTTTGACGTTTATATGACGATATCATTACTTTTAATTTTGTACAACTGAAATGCATTTTCGTATCACTTTGTTTGTTCTTCGAAAGTATCGATAAAAGGTTGCTACGATTATCCTTCTTCGGAATAACGGTATTGGTGTCTTTGGTCAACATAAGTATCAACTATTTCTTTTTCTATTTCAACTTCAACTTCAATCTTTCACAAAGTTTGATTTTGACTGTGTGTCAGGGGATTTAGCCCGAAAATTGGTAAAATGTTTAAAGATAAAGTAACTGGCGGTGATCACATTTCTTTTCGAGTCATTCACACGACGAAACATGTAATAACAGAGTCCTTAACCGATATCACAAATAAATCTATGACTTCAGGAGTTATACCCAAGGCTTAGAAAACAGCTCGAGTAACTCCACAATTCAAAGCTGGTGAAATGTCCGATCCAAGCAACTGCCGCTCGTGATTAAGCTGTTCATTTTAAAAGAGCCAAATCTGATCCCTTTGCCGTATTGATGGACGATGAACCTCAGGGATCTACATTGGGTCCATTGTTATTTTCCATCTTTGATAACTTGCTATTTAAATTAATTCCAATCAGCGTTTTTTTTTAACAAGAAAATCCAAATTTGTAATACTCGCTATGTTAATATGTATACACAATTTTATCTCAAGTGTGGATCTTTGTTGTGTCAAAAATCGTGTTTCTACTTTGTTTATGAGCTTCTGAAACAACATGAGGCTACTTTCAATAAAAAAATATGTATATATATATTAATGATTATATTTCACCTTATTTGAAAACAGATTAAAATCTCTACATGAAATACAATATTACAAATATTCACCAGTATTCACCAATGTTCCACATTTATTACGAGGTATACAATAATTTGTATTGATGTATATGCTTTCTTTCTTATGTGTTTTGTTCTGTTACTGTTATGTTTTATATTCATGATTGTTATTGCATTTTGTTGTCACCAAAAGGGGCCTCATGGAAGACATCACTATCATGACTATTGGTAAAAAATATCCTATCCCGCATAGATGTTAGAAATAAATAAATAAGATACACAAACACAGAGTAAACCTTTCTGACAATTTAGATTACATCACAAGAAAGCTATATAAAGGATTTTTCAGGGAAAAAAAGGGCTTACTATGCATTAACTAGGTTAAGGGTAAAACCTGCGTTATCAGTGACGTCTTTGTCGTTGTATGAGCAAGGATGAAATAGAGGGAGGAGTATTGTAAGATCATTACTATTTTTCATGCCGCAAATTGCTCTCTCGTAGATCCATAGAAACTAATTGACAATTTAGATTGAATCTATGAAACCCCATGCGAGAGGGAAGATGAGAAATGATCGCCTTTGATGATGATCATTACAACATCGTTCCATAATAATTGGACCCTGTTATATACTTCACAAACACGCCCTTATTTAATAAAACACAATGAGTGAAATCATTGAAGGATGGCTGTGTTTGAAGACGGGTTCACAACGAAAGAGGAAATATATTGAAAGCCTCAACAAAAAATAATGTTATGCAATAAACAATCATGATAAATAACTGATCTATTGATTCGATTTTGATTTGATGTTTATTTATTCCATATACATCAACATATTTACATTTATAATCGTATAACTTTAGATGTATAGTAATGGCATGGAATATACAGAAAAGGGGGTGTCTTTTATAGCATAAGCTTAAAGTGACGTCCTTTCGAGAACGAAAATAAGAATACATACAATATGAAGCGATGCATACAAACTAGGTTAGAAAATAATACAAAAAGAGCATAGGAAGATAATGAAGAGAGAGGAGCAGGGAGGGAAAGAAAGTTACATTCATTATAGTTTCGGGACGAGTACACATCTATCATGTATATATAATCACCTTTTGACAGCTACTATGTATGGTAATAGGGTCTGCCCAAGTAGATCGCAATACATACATGCGTATAGCATTCTTGCAGCGTTCGTTTTGAAAGAAATCTACATTGAAAAAAGAATGTGCCATTCATTTGTTCATTATGAACACAAAATTGTCTTCTGCAAATTTAATGAGAAAAGCAAAACTAGAGTCTAATATACTTGGGCCTCGGAACCGGGGGCGGTTTAGGCTGCAGCCGCCCTCTCCCCCCAAAACACACACACACACACAATTTTATCAGCAAATTCAGTACATATATTACAATATGTATGTACAATAATCTAGATGTAGGAGCTATAGAATGCATGGATTCAGTATTCGAAAATTGAAAACCTACTTGATCATTCGTAGAACAATAATTAAAGGGGAATTAACCTCTCGGCTATGAAGCAATATCATGACATAGAGAGTAAAAACAACGTTTCATTTGATATAAGAAGTATTGCTGTAGGCCAAATAATATCGTCTTGCAAGTACTAGTACAATAAAAAGACCCTACTTCGCCATATTGACGATATCGTCTGCTTCCCAAGGCATTTTGTCGAAATTCCCTTAAAAACTTCCGGATTGTGAGGTATTACAAGGAGAACTAATGTAGCGCGCGTTATATGCAATACACGTCAAACATGGTGTACTGCCTAGCCAGGCGAGTACGCAGGGGGATGTTTTCGGGGTTACCCCCCCCCCCCTCAATTTTTTTTTGGCCCAAGGGGGATGTGTGTTAAGTAAAAAAAAAAATTGTATTGCTCTCACTATCCCCCCCCCCCCCACTCTTATAATTCCATGTCTGACGTGCAACCCATAATTTTTAAATGTATATTATATTTCATTTTTATTGTACATGTACATATTTTTTCTGATAGTATGAAACTGAACAGGCTACCCTTGATAAATGTATGAAAATTAATGATTTAAATTGTTAGATTCTTCAAATGTTTAAAGGCTTCAAATTGCCTCTCATTGCCATCCTTAAACCTTCCTTATATATAAGAAGCGGTGGAAAAACTCCAGGATGCCCCTACCCGGCTCCCATATGAATTGTATCAACACAGTAACGATAACATGAAAACGGGTAAGAGTGCTTTTGTGTTTTACCTAATGCACCTAAGACCTAATGCATCAGCTGTCTTTTCGAATCCGTAACTTCCGTATTTTATTAAGAGGTCACATGGTAAGTGGGGATCATTGTTATAGCTGAATGTCTCCATTATTATGATAATAATAATATTTCACGTATTGTTTGGAAATTGTCAATCACAAATTTTATTCATTTCAGCAGATCTCAGGGTAACGGAGCATGAACCTTGATTATGATTGTGGGTTACTTTTAATGAAGATATTACAAAGAATGCAATCAGGAGAGAGGAGCCCGATCATTTATCAAGACTATGTTTTGCCCCATTAAAAAAGCAATTGCTTTTTAGTTCTTTTTGTACTGTTGTGAATGAAATGAGGTCAAAATGTGCTTTAATTACCTCCATATTTTTTCTATTTAGGATGAGGTTTTAACTTTATGTTTGTTGTGTTTGATTATTAAAACAATTTTAATCGATATAATGTCATTTTCCCCAAAGGAACTAAAAAAAAAGAATAGGCCTAACTTTAAGAAGATGAATATATGTGTAGCTCATAAGGCTTTGACGTCTTCCCTCCGCACCGGAAATTCTCTATCGGCAAATTATGTTTGCTATATGGCACAATTTGTGTATAACCTGTCTACAAATAAGAAAAATTATGATTTTCCCTGTATTTTTGCTCGTTGCAAAATTTTCAGCTAACCTTTCGCTAAATTTTACCAATATATTTCCTCCCCCCCCCCTTCTAAAAAACTAGGTCATGTAATTTTTTTAAATATTCCTTATTGGGGGCGTATTTTAATACAACCCTTCCTTTGGATTTGACCCTTATACCCCCCCCCCCCTTCTAAAAAAAAACTAGATCATGTTAGTTTTTAAGTATTCCTTATTGGGGGCGTATGTTAATACAACCCTCCCTTTGAATTTGACCCTTATACCCCTCCTTTTCAAAAAAACTAGATCATGATATTTTTTAAGTATTCCTTATTGGGGGTTGTAGTTACAACCACGTACAAGGTACTTTTGTATACGCACTGATCTACATACATAATACCTTTTCCACTGTCCCATCGATCCATTATTAAATCAATATTGAAACAACTGCACTTATGTTTAAACATAAATATGAAATGACTTACAAGAAAAGCCTTCCTCTTCCGCCGGCTAGAGGCTGCTTCAACTCTGCTATTTGTAGATTTATTCTAATAGAACAAAAATAAGCCTCATTTATGATATGCAGATTAGGATCAAGATGAACGTGCTTCCTTTTCAGGCTAATTGTCTAAAATTTGCTGATGGAAACGTGACATACTTGGGATGGTTGTTATGTGGTACCGTTGCTCTACTTTTATAACCTTTTAATTTTCCAAATTACACTATTATACTTATTATCGCTCCTCAGCTGCTACGTGCTTCAATTCAGCTATGATGACAGTTAGACATTGTTCTTACTAATCAGAGTAACACAGTTAGTACCAGACAATGAAGTACAGAATGTATTAATCAACCGATGAATGAAGTATGATTGGTTGTACAAGATCCAGGTCCATTCAATTAGGAATGAAATCAAACATCAATTACCCCGTATTCCATCGATCGACGGCTTGATATTTAATGGAAGAGTGAACGGAGGTCATCACTCCATTCCAATCAGGAGCCTTCAAAATCATTTATTCGCTTTCTCTAAGCAAACACCATTAGTTAGGTGACATTATGATAGCTTCGTTATATCATATTCCACACAGTTTAAGCAGGCGATGGTTTTTGTAAGGCAAGCTGAGTTGATCAAGTGATTGAGATCGAGTTTCTATCAATCTAATAATCATCGACAGAATAAATGACAAACAGTGTGAATCTCTACATATTCTTGCCTTCTATATTTTGTAAATATTATTCAGGTGTATTGACCTTTTTATTCCCCTTTTTTGGACAATCCGCAATTCAGAGTAAAGATGTTTCCTCGAAGTAAGTAGATTAGTATCTAAAGATTAATGTCAACTTAAATATACTATGTCCCTTTGAAGCCAACATCAAATTCTGTAGAACTTTGCAGGAATTATGAATATCATGTATGTCCTATCTGTGAAATTTAAGCATTAGCAGTGTCCTAGTATTCAAATTATGCAAGGAAACCCGTTTACCTTCTATACTTCACTGCCAGACACTATTGAGTGACTGATTGACGTCTTTTTTCTTTGGTAATTAAAACAAAAAGTTGTAACAGGTATATGAGCATCTGTCTACATCACTAACCCACTACTTGTAATGGCCAAAATTAAACTAACTGAATCTTTGTGCCACACAAACCCTGCGTACGACCATTCGGTAAAAGGGTCTGATTTTACATGCCACCTTCACATGAATAAAGAGGTGCTCCTTGACGGACATATGAATGCCACTGCGGTCTTTGGCACCTCATGTGATGGGGAAAAGGTGAACTTACCAGAAGAAAGTGAAAGATTTATTATGTTTAACTTGTTTGATCACTGACTGGCTAATATCATCCAATCCCGCACTTTACTTGATTTTAACTGTTTAAAGGTGAAATTCAAAGAAGATCACAAATATGTAAACTAATGTATCACTAGAACCTGGTAAGCTAACAGATGGTCATCGTACAAGTTTTAGGTCAACTACATATCGGGTGATTTATAAAAATATGAAAAAATACAACCACCTACATAGCAGCTGGGATATACGGGAGATTCGCCGGAAAAATAACGATGTTTTAATGACGTCACTGTATGGACCAACACTGCCCAAGCAGATGACATCCCATAGAAAATGAACATAATTGCAAAGCTATTATTTCTCAAATTATAATGAGTTTAGTGTATATAAATTGAATGGCATGTCAAACCATTCAAAAGGGGATATGACCCGATTCTGATAACTAAAATCTTTTGCTTGTAAATACACAGGATAGGGGTTAATTAACAATCAAAGAAACCAGACTTTCAAATTGAAAAACCCACGGAATGATATTAAGGACGGCATTTGTTCCCTCTTGAAACGCCGAACATACCCCGGTGTGTGCAGCTGAATATACAATGGCGTCTTATTTTGTTAACAAGCGACAGATTCCTTTATTTTTGGATCGCTGCATTTGTCATTAAAATAAAACCATGCGCGGGGTTTAGAGTGAGGAAATAGATCATACATTTAGCCTGACGGTAGTGAAGTAAGAGAAAGAACTCAAGAGAAGATGAAAACACAGGCACTGACAATGTGTGAGATGTCATGGGACATCGTCTGCTTGTGCAAGTCATGACCATACTGTGATCTCACACATCTCAGCAGCGTTCGGAGAACTCTTTAGGTGCTATGCCGGGGCTGTATTTAAGCGTTTTGTAATCTATAATAATCATTACTTCGAATGTTTCCAAGCATTGAATTTTGATAACCTTGTCGAATCAAAGTTTCAACTTTGCAATAATGAACATAAAATTAGTTATTAAATTCAATGAATATCTACTTTAACAACTTTAATAATTTCAGTTTCATTTCTAGGGCTCACAAATATGGAGTTATGACAATGGTTTGATAGAGAAGAAGAAAAATGATCAGTAGAAGTTTTAACAATATTAGATTTAATCTTAGTAGCAATATTGGAAAAAATGAATTAAATTCCTCAACGATGATTTGGTTGTCAGTTATTTTAATATCATCTTTCATAAAGTAACTAGTAATATCTTCTTCTTTTTTTTTGCCAAGAGCATGATTAATAATCTTCCATAATTTTGACAGATTGCTTGTGTTGCAGTGTTTCTGCAACAAGTGCACAAGTGCCCCCAGTGCAAATATTGTTTTTTAGCCCTTTTCAAAATAGAATTTAATTTATTGCTGTAAATTTTAAACATTCTCTCTGTTGATTGATTTCTGTTTTTACAAAATATTTTATACATCCTATTTTTTTTATGTATACATTTCAAAAAGGAATTTGTTATTCATGGCGTACGTACTTGATATTTCTTGTTAATTCTTCTTTTTGATATACAATTATTTTCATATGCATTCTTAAAACAGTGGATGAATTTACTATAAGAATTATCAATATCCTCACACGCTAAAACTTCATCCCACAAAATGATGGATAGATCTTTCTTCATAGAATTAATAGATGATAAATCGGTCATATGTATTATAGGAGAGGGTATTTGTGGGGCTGATTGTACACAGTATAAGTTAGTTATTTGAAATATGGGTAGATGATCTGTAATATCACTGTAGAAAATCCCAGACTGAATAGGAGAAGCGTGTACATTGGTTAGGATATTGTCGATAGGAGTTGCAGATGTTGTGGTAATTCACGTGGGCTTGTCTATTAAGGGACGGAATGAGTTATCGTATAGAATGTTCACAAACTTATTGATATAATTATTGGAACTAACGTTAAGAAAATTTATGTTCAAATCGCCCATAATGTAAATATTCTCCTTTTCGCACGGTATTTTTTCAAGACATTCATCAATACTATCATTGAAATTCTGAATAGATATATGAGGGTCAATTTCTATAAATAAAGATTCACAAAGATCATTTGGTAAACATATAACTGTTCTTATCTTAACATCAAATGAGGTATGAATGAGTAAGGCAACACCGCCACCTCTTCTGTCCTGTCTATCATTATGATAAAAACAATATCCCTCTAAATTAAATAACAATGGCATGTTATCATGCATCAATGACTCACTGAAACCATAAATAGAAAAATTTGAAATCAAGCTGGGAGTTAAAAGACTTAATAGCATCAACATTTCGGTATAGACTTCTTAAGTTAAAGTGAAGCATACTAAAACAGTTTTTTTTTTCTTTCATTTATATTTTTCTCATTATTAAATTCATCACAAAGCCAATATATGGAAGGACTATCAAATGTATAAAAATTATCATCAGGGTCTAAATCATCAATATATTCACATTCATTAGTAGTTAAGGGTTCAACATGTGTAGTATCAGTAGGGTCGATTATATTACCAAAAAGGAGGGATCATACATGTAAGTTGAAGCAGCAGCACTAGAAATATAATTAAAGTATTATTTCTCCATGGATGTAGGTCATTCATTTCAACTAGCTTCTAGATACAAACAGTAGACAGAAAAAAGCCACTAGTGAAATGATATCAAAATGTCCAAGAGAGATATTTCGTATTGAGAAAGAGGAAGCTTTCTGAAACTTAATCCTCGAAAAGTAACCTTGAGAACTGACAGCATGTTTAATTCTATTCGAATATGTCACAAAATGAAAATTTGAAGTTCTGCCGACAAATGATGCATAGAAATCTCGTCAAAACAGATACACAAGGTTACAGCGCTCTATACAAGCTAAACCAAGCGGTCTAATCCCCTTTCAGTCAATGGTTTGAAGGGCGTCGGCTTGTAAGCCACGGCTAATTTCTCCTAGATATGTATTATATGTTGTTATTCTGCTAGGTCTATTTACTTGGATGCATTCACTAATAATGACAGCAGAAGCATCGTGTTATACTTTAGTGCTGAAATGTATTTTCTTTTATATTTGATCTACTGAAGATTTTCACACTATTGACATCAATAATAACAAACGTGGCGCAAGGAAATGCTAACCATGGGTTAGAAACGGCGAAGTTGTGAATATTGTGTCCATTGAATTTTGACAGGTAGAATTCAGATGAGACAAATATATATATGCAAACACATGTACATGCATACAGTTATATATATATATATATATATATATTTTGGATAAGGCAGACTAATGGAGCATGGTTGCAACTCCGAGTTTCACGCCTTGCGAGCGATCATCAGGCAACTGATAGCATGATTACTCTACAATCTACAATACGTTCAAAATAAGGAATACAATGCAATACAAAACAATAAGATTTACTCATGGGTGAAGGGGCTATTGTGATTGTTCAGGTACTGCGATGGAATTTTAAACATGGGAGGGGGTATCGCAAAATAGTCTCCACCAAGGTGCTAGTGCATAAATATATATATATTTAATTAAGTATAGTCTCTTTTGAAGTTGCAGAGGTAGAATTTGTTTTCGTGGCGGCATTTGGAGATGAGTTCTGGTCTTTTGTTCAGGAGTGTCTGTTTCTCGGCGTTGATGATGGCAAGCTTCTCAGTTAGGCACAGGTTGCATTTCTTCGTTTCGCTGGAGTACGCCTGGGCCTTGCTGGAGATCGACCACTCGATGGTGAATGGGGTGCTTTGGTGTTTGAGTTGCCAGATGTGTTTAGAGAGTTCTGTGCTGTTTTTGTGCTTCTCATGTCGGAAGGACTGTAGATGGTTGCCGTACCTCAGCTTGAACGGGGGCTCGGTGAGTCCAATATATTGCTTAGGGCTTTCTGGGCCGGAGACTTTTGCACTGTAGATGATACTGCCGGCCTGGCAGTTTCCTTGTAGGGGGCACACATTCTTTTTCCGGCAGTTGCAGGTTTTCGGCTTGGTGTGGTCGTCCGTGGATGAAACCTGCTTGTTGTGCGCCTTGATGATGCTGGCGACATTCGGCATGCAGCTGTAGCTGACTTTGAGTGTGTTCCTGTTGAATATCTTGTTGAATTTTGATTTCTTTGGGAAGTGCTTATCAGCAAGCCTCAGGAACGATCTGCCGATGTTGGTTGCGACGTTTTTGCTGAATGGAGGGTTGAACCAGATGATGTTTCGTTTCCGGTTTTGCTTTCTCCTTGTCGGGCGCTCCTTCGTGTAGGTGAGGGTTTCAGCAAATTCACTGGCTTTTAGGGCATCGTTGTAGGCAGGGGAAGCTTCGTTGAAAGTCTCTTCATCGCATGAGATGTCTGCTATTCGGCGGCTTATTGATGCTGGGAGATTCTTGATGATGGATGGTGGGTGGTTGGATAGCTTGTGGATGTACATTGGGCAGTCATACGGCTTCCTGTAAGGGTAGTACTTGCCATCACTCAGGTTGAAGGTGATGTCGAGGAAGTTGGTGATTTTTAGGTTGCAAACGATTGTGATGTTTAGGCCAAGTTTTTGGAATGTTCTCGTTATGCTTTTTCTAATTCGATCGGCTCTGCTTCCGGAGATGCTCTTGAAGACTGCTAGCCCATCGTCTCTGTAAAGCCCGATTCCATCTTTGCCATAGTCCTTCGATAGGATACTTAGGATGTATAAGCCGACCAACTCACATATCTCAGCTCCGTCAAAACTGCCCATAGTGACGTCGAAGAGGCCGTTGCTATCCTTCTTCCTCCATGGTTTGCCTTTGTCGAACAGCAGAGATTTCCTCGAGTGCATAATGACCTCGATATCTCGTCTAGTGACGTGTGTGTATTCCTTGGCAAAGTCCAATGATTTCTTGAGTAAGCTTTCCGATATGGACGGGTAGAAGTCAACTATGTCGAAGCTTATGAAGGTGTGCTTGTCCTTTTCTTTGATGCTTTTAAACCAGTCTACCACAGCCATTGAGCTCCTCCACTGGTTTACTCCTGTCGCTGATCTTACTGCGTTGTTAATCTTCTCTAGGGTGATTTTGCCTATAATGCCTGTTTCACTCTTAGCCGGGTTAAACTTTTTAACGCAAATAATACGATGAATCTGTTCGATAATACATGTATTATTACACTGTCGTATGGGGAACTTTATACAAACTTTAACATTTTCTGTACCTATTTTTGGCCTTGATGAGAAGGCAAGTGTATTTCTGGTTTGGAAAAATTCTAGTAAATTATAATGGCTATAATATCAACTACCTGGAGGTACCGTGGTAAAGAGGATCTGTAACTCTTAATCCAAGGTTGAAGGTTCGAATCCAGGCCCGGCACTAACGTCCTTTAGCAAGACAATAATCCATATTTGCCAACCTCGACCCAGCTGTTTACTTGACAATCCGTGGGGTTAAAATAATTCCAGGGCCGTCGGGAAGTAAAACAAATTGATGCTGATGAGGTTTCCCATGGTGAAAGAGAGTATTGTTATTTTGGATAGTATTGTTGTTTTTTGAGGGATTGTTTTTTATAAGCATTGTTATTATCATCATTACTATTTTCATTATTATCATCATCATTTTTGTTGTTGTTGTTGATATCATTTTGCCGTTGTTATTATTTTAAATATTTCGTCACTGTTTTCACGAAGTGACGGTAGTGAATGAAAATTGCATACACTTTGCGTTACGATTTTCCCCACTACCGTCACTTCGTGAAAATAGGGACGATTTTGTCATTAATGTTATTATTATTGATATAATTATTACTATTATTATTGTTGTTGTTGTTTTGTTGCTCTTGTTAATTAATAATAATAAGAATATAAAAACAATGATAATAATATTGATGTGGGTGATGCAAACAATTTTATGATACCACATTTCAGTTTTGTTAAGAAAAGCTATGACTTTATTCGCAACATAAACCATGTTAATATCATAATTGGTAGAAATACATAAATCTCTTTTGTGACGAATCCGAGCATTTGTTGGAATGCTAATTTATATCTCTTATTTTGACGCAGTTTCATAGCATGACTAAAAAATCTTTATGTGTGTATATGTAGATTATGTTAGAGATGTCATGTCAATTCTAAGCCTCCCTTTTAAAAAATTTTTATTCTGCTTTTTAATCAAAAAAAGCGTTCGTATTCGATTCCTAGTTTCGATGAGGAGGGGAATCTATATTTGGTTCTTTGATGCCCGTTATCATTGAATGGTATACAGTACAAATGGAAGCACAATACACTTTAAAAATATTTCATCATCTCGTTACCTAAATTAAAGTATACATAACTCCTCATTTTCTAATTATGAGTTTATGAGCTTTCCATACAATATAAAACTTGTCCCCCAGAAGCATATGTCGTTTATTCAGCAGCCATTTCAAAAGTGTATAGTTTTTTGGGGGACGCACTGTATAGGGTTAGTGATTTCATATATAAAATACGCATAGCATCCTTACTAGTGACCCGATTTATTTCAAACCTTCGCCATTCCGTTTCTCTTATTTTCCTGATTTCATTTAACTGAACTTATTACAAAGTTTGGATTGCCCTTTAAAGATTAAACTGTTCGGTATAAGTTGGGAAACATAATGGTGATTATAATATGTCGCATCAACTTTTTGGCAGTTATAAGCCTAACTTGGGCGTAACTTTGTAGTAACAGATAATGATTGGTGATTGAGGAAAACATTATCCTAAATGGCGGACACACACTTACCTTTTCACCCATTACCTGTAAAAGCGTACAAGCATACTATTTTATGATTTCAATATTTGTCTTTCTCAGTTCTGGCCCAGTGGGATTGCATTAGCTTGTTAAATAGAGGAGAGTACTACGGAAATTCAACTAATTACTGCGATAACTTTGAATGTGGTTTACCTTGCAGGGAAAATGGTAAGACATGTACATATTTAAATATTACGAACTTGTTTAGAATTATGATAGCCTTTGTTTAAGTTTACAAATCATTTATCAATATGATTTAGCCTACATTAATTTTCAAATTGACAATTTTCAATTAACTATGTTCTATTTGCAAAACATAGTTTGCATGAATACATGTTAAAGGCATTAAGTACACGTTTAATTTAACATTATCAGTGGAGTGGGCTTGAAAAGTCAATTTGAGTAAAATAGGAGGTCCCCAACCATTTAAATCACTCCAATATTTTGAAACAATTGATCTTTATGCTGTTTTATAGTCTGATATATATTATATATTAAAAAACACAGCAAAATTGAAAGTACACCTTTTGGAACTACATGTACATTTCTAAGCCGATTTGTTTGTTATATTCTCTGTATCTTAATTGAAGATTGACGGCACAAATTGACATTTGTAATAAATTAAAAAAGAATAATTTAATGGAAGTAATATTTGAGACATTCTTTCTTTTTCACATGAACTTTAGTTCTTCAAAATGTCTGTGAAATCACGGAGGGTGAACTTTTACCGTCCTGTGTTACCGAATTAGAAGATACTTTTACATGTGACGTACCTCCTTGTTATGGTAAGTAGGGCAAGCCTTTTACACATTATCTTGTTTTTTTCCTGATAAAGTGCTTCCTATATTTTTTCTCCGCATCTGAGTCCTTTATTTTCCTCCTCCTTATTATTTATTGAGACCTAATTTGTTTTAATTTTCTTCTCTCTGATTTCCCTTATTTTCACTACTACCTTGCTTATTTCTTTCACTTTCTCTGTCCCTTTCTCTTTCCTCCTTGTTTTGATTATGTTGGATTTAATTTAACCAATAGAAATAACTCATATAAATTTGAAAACGATTAAAAAATATATTTTTTGTTAAATCTGCATGAGATGCAAAATGGTTGCTTACAAGCATAATCAAGCATACTCCTGCTTCTTAGCCGCCAAGTACAACCAACCAACCAACCAACTTATGATTATCGCGTTGGTTTAAATCTAAATTAAAGCATCATGTACATGCGTTGTTGGAGCAGTTCAGGATAACTACTAAATAAATAATTATTAATGAACCCCCTTTTCAGTGCCATCTCTCTTTCTAGTGTTCTGCTTATTTCAATCAGATTAACATCGTTGTTTAATCTAGAAAATCACGGCGAGGCTCTTGATATATGGACGTTGAGCTCAGGGGCGTCGCTAGACCTTTTTCAGTGGGGGGGGGGGGGGGGGGGGTGTAGAGGCCAAGTAGCCACCAATTACCGACAAAATTAAATGTCCCAATATATACAAATTTAACCCTATGAACCCGGGGCCGAAGGCTAAAATTGTTTTTCCTATGTACTGTCTATAGTACTTGCTTATGCGCAAATGATCATTTTCCTCGACGACATAAATATACGAATTATTTCGTCAACTTTGTCAACATCATAGCTATATATTTTAATGCAAGCGCGGAGCTAGGATCTTATTTTAGGGAGGGGCGGTAGTGAGCAAGCGAATCACTTAAATCTTGCGCGAGGCGCGCTCATTAGGGGGTGTCGGTATTAGGCCTCCCGCGCAAAGCGCGGAAGCTTAGACGTTTCCTTAAATTATTAGGAAAGAAGCCGATTTATTGTACCGATCTCGACTGTTAATCCTTGTCTGAATGAAGTTCCCCCCCCTCCCGCGCGAAGAGCGAAAGCTTTGACGTTTCATTTAATTATTATAAAAAATAGACGATTTGCTGTACTGTTCTCGATGTTAATTCTTGTCTGAATTCAGTTTCGCCCCCCTCCGTCTCATAATTTAATGATACGTCAAAGCTTCCGCGCTTTGCGTTTCATTAAATTATGAGAAAAAGCAGACGATTCGGTGCTCTGTTTTTTATTCTTAATCCTTATCTGAATTCTGTTTCAGTTCTCCCACTCGTGCAGAAGTTTTGACGTTTCATAAATTATGAGAAAAAGTAGACGATTCGTTGAACAGTGCTCGACTCTTAATCCTTGTCTAAATTCAGTTTCTCCCCCTCCCGCGCGAAGCGCGGAAGCTTTGACATATCATTAAATTATGAGAAAAAGCAGACGATTCGGTGTCGGCCTACTGTTCTCGACTCTTAATCATTATCCGAATTCAGTTTTCCCGCGGAAGTTTTGACGTTTCCTTAAATTATTAGAGAAAGTAGACGATTCGTTGAACCGTGCTCGAGTCTTAATCCTTGTCTGAATGAAGTTTCCCCCCTCCCGCGCGCGGAAGTTTTGACGTTTCATTAAATTATTAGAGAAAGAAGACGATTCGTTGTACCGTTTTCGACTATTAATAAGCCCTAATTGTTTGAATTCAGTTCCCCCTTTAGCGCGAAGCGCGGAAGCTTTGATGGTTCCTTAAATTATTAGAGAAAGCAGACGATTCGCGTATCAGGACAATTACCCCCTGGGCAATCACCCCCGGGCAATTACCCCCCGGAAAACTACCCCCGTAGGACGATTACCCCCCGGAAAATTACCCCCCGGAGAATTACCCCCCGAGGACAATTACCCCCCAAGGACAATTACCCCCCGGAAAATTCCCCCCCGGAGAATTACCCCCCGAGGACAACTACCCCCGAGGACAATTACCCCCCGAGGACAATTACCCCCCAAGGACAACTACCCCCCGAGGACAACTACCCCCGAGGACAATTACCCCCCGAGGACAACTACCCCCCATGGACACTACTGGGCATGGTGGCTCAGTGGTTAGAGCCGCGCCCGTCTCATGAACGGGAGGTCGTGAGTTCGAACCCCGGCCGAGTCATACCAAAGACTTATAACAATGGGACCTTCTGCCTTCTAGCTAGGCGCTCAGCATATTAGATTGGAGAAGGGTAGTAATAACATATTATGTTATGCAGGGCCCGCTGGAAGAGCAGTTTCATAACTGAAGTGGCTACCCTGGGTAAATAAAACGTTATTATTATTATTATTATTATTACCCTCGAGGACAACTATCCCCCAGGAAAACAACCCCCGAGAACAATTACCCCCCGAGGACAACTACCCCTCCCCCCTTCGAGGACAACTCCCTCCCCCCCCCCCCGAGGACAATAACCCCCAGAGGACAACTACCCCCAATGACAATCACCCCCGTGGAATTTATAACACTGTGACGTATAACGCAAGCTTCTCTCCAAATTGCTATTTACAGAAAATTGCATAAATCTTCATTTTCTTTGTTATTTATGAAGTTCATTTCAGTCATTTTAAATTATTCAATTCGATATGGGGGGTGGAGGTTGCCCAATTCCCCTGTAGTTTTGCTACCGAGTAAATAACAGAAATTACATTTCTTAGAAATTGAACAATACATTGCGCGCAGATGAGTACGCGTTACAGCCTCTCTCACCATCAATGGCACAACAAAGAAATTAGGATATAAGATTTCCTTTATGCATCCTCTGTAACTTTTTTAATCAGCTGATCGTGTATTTGTCTTCGTATGTATAATGGGCCCTCATCCATGCCATGATCCAAAATTAAGGTTTTCTTCACGTTATCTATTATTTCTGTTGTCATGCTGAAGTATAATATGTTTTCGTGTACGTCAAATTATTTTGTAATATAAATTGCCTTCAAGTTATATGTACGGTGCCATGTCAAAAGAAAATAAATATCCGCTCTCTGGTAATTCATCTCATTTGATTTTATAACGCCAGCACAGCGTTTTTCAACCGGGGTGCCGCAAGAGAATGATTTGGAAAACGTTGATTTTGTAAAAATATCAAATACCAGAAACGGTTAAAATATGTAATTACATGAGAAAATAAAATTTTGAAGATACTAAAGTGGAATGATGACGGAATATGCCTTTAAATGATTTCTTTGAATAGAATACTTCAAGGCGTTATGTATTTCGGTATTGTTGGTTTATCACTGATGATGATGAAATAACTTTCATGAGAATTTATTACTTGTAATTGTTTTTGTGTTAGTTGTGTTAGCATCCAAATGCAAGGCAAATAATAAGGGCAACGAGAGGCCCGAATATCCTCAAATTCGTGTATCAAGATCATGACCGAATATATCACTTTTTATTTATGTACATTTGGCGGCAAGGTGCCCGCATACAGTACTTTAAATAGTTTCTAGTGTGTGGATTACAAACTAATTTTTTACCAGTTTGAAAATGTCTTCTCCTTTTTATTCTTAAATGTGCCCATACGTGTGTGCATAGCACTTGACGAGAGCCAGAGTCATGCAAAATTAATAATCTGCAAAGACTTTGGGATTTGGAAGAAACTTTTCATTTCTTAAGAGGGTACCGTGACTAACAACAAATTAAAATAACGCTGCTCCAGAGAAATGTATTTTTATGCATTTTGAAAAGCGCTGGACAATTACCTAAAACTTATATCCTTCGTGGAAATGAGCAACCGCACTGGCGTTGCATAAATGTGTAGTAATGAGGAAGACAACGAGATATAGTATTTGAAAGAATATGGGTTCATGCAGGGGATCTTAGGGGCTCGTAGCCATCTCTCAATGTGTCAGATCGTCTTTTGCTATTGAATCCTGATTGTCCACGGGGGTAGTTGTCCTCGGGAGGGGGGGTGATTGTCATTCGAGGAATTGTCCTCGGGGGTAATTATCATCGGGGGGGGGGGGGTAATTGTCCTCGGGGGGTAATTGTCCTCGGGGGGTAGTTGTCCTAGGGGGTAATTGTCCTCGGGGGGGTAATTGTCCTAGGGGGTAATTGTCCTCGGGGGTAGTTGTCCTCGGGGGTAATTGTCCTCGGGGGGTAATTCTCCGGGGGGTAATTTTCCGGGGGGTAATTGTCCTTGGGGGGTAGTTGTCCTCGGGGGGTGATTCTCCGGGGGGTAATATTCCAGGGGGTAATTGTCCTTTGGGGGTAGTTTTCCGGGGGGTAATTCTCCGGGGGGTGATTGCCCAGGGGGTAATTGTCCTAGAACCGACGATTCGTTGTACCGTTCTTGACTCTTAATAAGCCCTCTTTGTCTGAATTCAGTTTTCCCCTCTTGCGCGAAGCGCGGAAGCTTTGGCGTTTCATCAAAATATAGAGAAAGGAAGACGATTCGTCGTACCGTTGTTGATCCTTAATCCTTGTTTGAATTTAGTTTCCCCGAAAATTTTAAACCTCTGATTTCTTTAGCTGATATTACAGGAAAGTGAAACTTCGCGAAAATACAAGTATTGTAGTTGTAGTCACTCTCAAAGTCATCACAGCGGATAAAAAGTCACAGTTCGTAGGGAAAAAAACTTGTCGGCCGACCGACAATATACATCTCACCGACATCAAACTTCTGCATTGATATAGTACACGAGGATCGAGCAAGAATACCGACACAGCTGACCCGACACAGCAACATATTTACCCGTGTCTTTCTTGCTCCCTTTACGAGACGACTCCACCCAACAACCCCCTTCTCTCTTTTACTCCCACTCCTCCTTTCTCAGGCTCTTACCTCCCCCTCTTTCCTCTCTCCCCCCGTTTCTTTTGTTTCCGTTTTCTATTTTTTTCCTTTTCTTTCTTTTCTTTCTTTTCCTTTCTTCTTCTCCTCCCTCTTTTTCTTTTTTCTCTTTTCTTTTCTTTTCTTTCCTTTCTTTTCCTTTCATTCCTTTCTTTTCCTTTCTTTCTTTTCTTTTCTTTCCTTTTCTTTCCTTTTCTTTTTTCTTTTCTTTCCCTTTCCCTCTCTTTTTTCCCCTCCCCCTTTTATCTTTTTTCCCGACGGCAGCGCAATTTTACCGACAATATCCTGATTGAGCTTTGTATCAACGCTGACAAACTTTTATGAAGTAATACTAATCTGGGCCCTGTTTCACAAGACTTGTGATATCAATAACAAGTTACAAGCTACTGTTATAACCTACTGAAATCGTGGCATCTGATTGGCTTAGAGCAAATTTGTCATGGGAATTCAGCACATGTTATCGATAACAAGTCTTATGAAACAGGCCCCTGGATGTTGTTTGTTTGTATCCACAGAACACGCTGGGTGCTACCCTCCGAGCACAAACGGGACAGACTATCGAGGGATAGCCCGGTACACCGAGAATGGATACCGGTGCCTCCGTTGGAATGACGTCATAGTTGAATCTTGGAATGTGTCCATGTATCCCGATACAGGTATTATTAACATTATTATTGGCATCCATCCACAGACATGCCCCCCGTCTATCTAACAAATACTCCGCTGTATAATAAGCAATGGAGTATATCATGTACAGCAGTTTTGAGACTTCTTCAGGAGACACATTTAGTCATTTCAAAATATATATAAAATTATATTATAATTCAGAGTGACTTATAGCGCTCCAGCCACTTCTCGCAGACTCCTGGAAGTGCTCCAAAGTGAAAGTGTCCATGGTCCTTGTTCATCTTCATCTCCATCTTCGAATCGACTGCCCATGAGGTTCTCCTTCAGCTTGGGGAGCAACTAAGAGTCACATTGAGCAAAGCCTAGACGGGAGGGGAGGGTGAGGGACAGTCTTGATGTCCATCTATGTCAAGTGGACGTAGAGGTGTCGTGGTCGAGTGGATATGTCAACAGACTGTGAATCACAAGGTCCGCGGTTCAAGTCCCGCCGCGGCACTAATGTCCTTCGGCAAAACTTTGCTCTACATTTGCCACTCTCCACTCAGGTGTTAAATGGGTACCCGGTAGAATGTGAAAGATAATGTGCTTAGATAGATTAGCAAGTGTGCGCTTGTTAAAATGATGCCTGGCTAGAATGCTCCCCAGGGAGTGGAGAATATGCAAACATTTTTGCTGATAAGCCTGAATCCGATGACCAGGGTAAAAATATATATCTGTAAAGCGCTTTGAGAGGGCCTGCGGTCCTGAAAAGCGCTATATAGGAACGAGCTATTATTATTATTATTATTATTATTATTAGGTACTTGATTACCAGGATGGAATTTTGTGGTCTGATTCATGGTCTGTTGCAGGGCCATCGACCTGGTATGAAGAGCTGGGGACTCTGGCCATGAACTATTTTCCTTGAACTACATCAAAACCTCCGAATGATAATTTTTGTTGACTGTCTGGCCAGAGGGAAACTTGAATGTAGACGATACCCTTATTGTCGAATCATGGGATCATGATGAGCTTCCCATAGTGAACTTGCTCTTTTAGTCTTCTTGGGTCCGGGGTGCCAGGATGCTTCCATTAGGCATTCTGTCTCTTCGTCTCTAAATTTAAATTTAGTCACAGGTCATCAGAGACTCAATATTTATGAAGCATTTCATAAGTTTCTCCAGCGTTTCGCCTAGTTAACACAAAGGTTGATTGCATTTAGTGAGATTACATATTATCTTCACGTCCCGTATGCTTGCTGTATTCTCCAGCCAGATGTGACAAGTAGTATTCAGAAGGGTGCCTTCAAAGTGATGTTGCAATTGTCTCCTTCAGCTTATTAGATGTATAGTAATTGCATACTAAAATTACAACAAATTTAGGACGATTATTTCTGTCTCTCTCAAGTAAATCTCAAAACTTCTGGAATCCTGTTAATTTTTCCTTTTCGTCAAAGAAATAGTGAAGCCTCATCAGATTAAATAACCAAGACGCGTAACCCAAAACAAGCTATGTATTAAAGAGATAGTTCAGCAATTGTAAATAAGAAAGAAAAAAATTGCAAGCTTTTTCTTTCTCTTTCTTTTCATAATTATCATATCATAGTAGAAAATGTCTCCTGAAAAAGAATTACTCTCTATACCTCCTCAAATGAACAGTTTGACGAGAAATTACTATAAAGGTTTGGACCAACTTTCATGCCACATGACTACGCACAAATATTTGTGGGTAGTCCCATATACCCATTCCTGTGTGTAGTGCACAATGTATTATCATGCTGAAAGTTTCAATACACAAACCACTTGTATGATATAATCAGTTTCTTCCACAATGTAATCACGATCACGACTGTTTCTTTTCCCTCATCTTTAAGAATGTAAGTTGGCAAGAATGTCACCGACATTTTTCTACATTTTATGTATACGGATTTCTAATTAGGTGATACGTAACGAAGTCTACGTATCACCTTTTGATTTCGTCAAGATTTTTATTATTTATTTATTTATTTATTTATTATTATTTATTATTTATTATTATTCTTCCTCGATTTTGTTCGCAGGATATCTCAAGACTGAATAAAGCCATTGTCATGAAACTTTCAATGATGATATATCTTAGTCTAACTTAGAACTGCGTGACTTTTCAAAGACTCAAAATTATCGTGACGTCATCTAGACGCCATTTTGTTAAAATCAACTTATGATCATATCTTCATAACGGAAAGCCATTTCTCATTCATATTTGTCATGATCAAGGTCAATATCCGTCCGGTCAATTTGAGGTCAATATATGTGCGTAAAAATGCGCGTACGCGTAGGTGCGCGCGTTTACGCGCGCGCAAAAATTTAAAATGCTCTAAATCATGCCAAATTTTTTTTGCATACGTTTCAGGCCATCTGGAGCATATGACAAAAAATCACGCACACGCGCATGCGCGCGCGTTTTTTGCGCGTACTAGCATTTTGCAACCTAGAATCGCCGAATTTTCTCTATCATCTTATTTGGCACATTTTTCCAAGCATTTTGATAACTTGTTCATCTTTTAATAACGCAATGAGCGTCCGTCAAAGTTGACAGTGCGCGCGGACCTGCGTTATCTTTATCCACAATACATGAGCAAAAAGATGCCTATACAAAATTCTTTGTAACCCTTCAGAATAGATAGGAACTCCCAATATTTTTTTATATTTAGATAGATTATGAGTCGTAAATATGATTTCATGTCTCATTTGACCCTCAATTAACTCATGACGTCACCATAATGTCCTCCAAACTCAAAAATTTAATTTGGATGTTATGACGTCAGCATATTTTTTGAAAATTGATTGTATCTCTGTAAATATTGATTGATTTTCTTTCAAATTTCGATATGTTCTAGCTGAAACAATTATCTACAAATATAGTGTCCACAATTTTTCACTTTGACAAAGGCATCATGGCGTATGTTTGCGATTAAAGGAGGCATGTCAATTTTTCACATTTTGCGTGTATTCTCTATGGGACATGACTTTTTCTCAAAACTGGATTCTACCTTCCTGTCTTTCACGAGCAAAATCTCCGTTGTCTTAACTTAGTTTTTGCTGAGCTTCGAATATGTTGTAGCTGAGACAATAATCTATCACACGTGTGCCTTTCATTTTTCGATCAGATGCCGGGATTATGCTCATATTTCACTTGCAAAGTAGGATTTGAGAATTCCATTTCCCGTTTACGTGTAATCGCTATGGGAAATGTTTTGGTATATCGGTAACGCACTCGACTTCCATCCTCGAGATCCATGGTTCGAGTCCGGGTGTCTCCAACATTATTTGTCTTCATTTTATTTGTTGACCTTTCACTGTACCATCTCCTTTGAGTATTAAAACACGTAGAATCGCAAATAATGTAATAAACAACCCTATTTTCTTTATTATTACCCTATTTTCACTTAATCCATTACTTTTTGCTTTTAATCCCTATGGGAGATGACTTTTTCTCAAATCTGGATTCTACATTCCTGTGTTTTGAGCAATATCGCCGATATTTCTGCTTGGATTTTGTTTATTATTGAGTATGTTGTAGCTGAGACAAGTTTCCACGAAATTTATGTAGACTATCTAACATTATCATGACGTTATCATAGTCAAAAATTCAATCAAAGGTGACATGTCAATTATCATATATAACAATCCTCAATCGGATACCTGAAGGGGGCGCTATACCACTTTCAATCATGGTCATCTGGAAGGCATTGTTCTCAATTGCATCTCTCTCTCTCCTCTCTCTTGTTCTTTTACTTCTCCTCTCATGTTCTGCCCCTCTCCTTTTTTGGTCTGTCTCTGCATCTATCTATCTCTCTTCTCTTTCACCCTCTCCCTCTCTCTCTCTCTCTCTCTCTTTTGCCTTGCGTCCCTCTTATTCTCTTGGTCTGTTTCCCTCTGCCCTACAGTTGAAACTTGACTCATGGATAGACCATAATGGGAGTAGTAAACGAAATATGTAATCGTAAAAATGCGTTCTTTATTATGTTATACATGAGCATACGTATCACCTAATTCGTCAAAGTGACGAATTAAAGTCTAGTTTTATCTTTACTTTCTTGATACTTTGAAAATCCTATGGCTCTTGATTGATCACTTCTCTATTCAACCTTCAATGTAACTCACATCTCCCAGCGTACACTGACCAGTCTGCAAGCACAAACCCTGGTCAGTCGTAAAAGTGAGTCTGCACTATAAGACTACCATAGGCCATGTACTGTAGCTGCTTGACACAACCAGTAGGTAGCTGGGCTAGACTTCTCTCAAGGCACAATGATTTTTTGATTAAGTGTCAAATTAGGGTCTGTGCCTGCAGACTATACACTGACGGGGATACGGGGCGGTTTACCTGGTCATTTGTGCTTTCCTCTGTTGAAAACATAAACCAATAATTATAAAATGTAATAATTTTAGCAGAAATTGTTCCTTGATTGAAATAGAATTTAAATATTTACACGTAAACAGACAGAACGTACCAATTTATGAGTCAGTAGAAATAGGCATTGTCAAACTAGAGACTTCAGATGTTTGGTCCGCAACAATTATCATATTTTACTTTTTTTATTGCTCTTGTTTCAGAATTTGAAAACAATTATTGTCGGAATCCTAATAATCGTGAAAGGCCGTGGTGTTTTTACATGGATCGTAACGGTTCATTGGAGTGGAGTTACTGCCATATACCTGCATGTGAGTAAACCATTGCTTTGGCACAATACAATATATCACAAAATATTTAACACACCAAGCTCAATTTAGTGGCGAATGAGCTTTTGCTGTAATTGCCGCAATTGCCGCAATTTCACAACATACGTATCTTTTCATCTTTGATATTTTGTCTGCATTTACCCGGCGTTTTAGTAGATATATTTGTGTACACCTACCCGTTTTAGCAAATACTCATTGCGAGCCGTGTTACTCTCGAACTATTCAACAATCATAATACTAACCCCAACGACCCCAAACCCCTCTTTTAATTTTCAAAATTCCCCTTCGAAATTTGTATCGATATGTTCGTTACCCTTTTTAGTCTTGTTCGATAATTGATTTGATAGATAAAAGTAATAGAAAAAATATACATTTATAAAATGATAAGTTTCTCAAAGTGACTCGGTAACATTGTTGAAGGTTGATGAAAAAATTTGCTTAATTTTTGTATAAAATGTTACTTACTATATTCCTTCTACTATACTATTACTAACCCTCTGACATGCAACAAATTTTGAACAAATTCTCAAACCACAAAGATATCTATGGTTTTATTTGAAGGCGTCGATGTGAGGCACCCTCTAACAGTGATTAACAGTAAATTCTCCCAACCATTTTTGAATTTTTACAACCGTTTTATCATGAGAAAAATACATAAAACGGGCTATAAAAATCTGTCAACACTTAACTGTCTGGAATGGAATGTAGAGCCATTTTATTGCTTTGTGACGATTTACATTCACCTAAAATGTAATTAAATTGTCCTTGTCTTGATGCTGAACAGGCTTTGACAAGTAGCAGAATAGAAGTAGAATAATATAGTTGGGAGAATTAAGGAATTGATCAGATCTGTTTTTCCCAATTTGTACCATGAATAATGATCCGTTTTCACTCAAATTTTCAGATTATTTTTAATTGTACATCTAGCATAGAAGTCACTACCTTAGCACCACTATCTCTCATCTGAACAATGTTACAAGGTCCCTTCAAGATTGAGTTCCCGTTTGAATAGTATAATTTCTATCATCAATACAGGTAATTCTACGATACTATCCGAGTTCACACGCATACCAAACTTGTACAATTCAAGGTTCCCCGATCCTCCCGGGATTAGTTATGATGCCACGTACTTTGAGGAGTTCACTTTTGATATGGAGGAGAAGTGCGCCCGCTTGTGTTTAGAAGAGACATCGTTTACATGTCGTCAGTTTCACATGGCGATCGCGACGCGATACTGTGAGTGGCTGGAGTATGGCGAATACCACATACTTAGCCGGGTGGACTATCGCTACGATTCATTTGGAGATGTGTTTCTAAGAAAATATACTTGTAAGTAGACTTTTCTCTTATTCTTAATTAATCAGGGGGGCGACCTTTAATGGAGGACAACCATGTAGGCGCTGGAAGGGGGGGGGGGGGGGGGGGTGGACGGAGCGTCCGCCCCAAAATGAAAAAGTTTTTTTTTTTGGGGGGGGGGACAAGGGACAGGAATTGAATTCCTAAACATTCCGCATGCCCCTTTATTTATCAATGGAGGATTTGCTAAAAGCGATACGCGCATATCATGGAAATATTGTGAGAGGATGGGAAAGCGTGGGTGTTCTTTCATAGGGGTGAGAAGACGTGGACCCCTGAATACTGGTGTACTGATGGGGGAGGCGGTATTTGGGGAGAGAGGGAGTGGGGCCTTTGGGAGGGGGAGCAGTTGTCCCCAAATGAAATTTAAATGTTTTTTTTTTCTCTGATTCGATACCAGTGGTTTACAAATGTTGCTAAAATTAACTGTTTTTTCACGACATAATTTGGCCATCTTGTTTCAATTATTCCTCATCATCTCTTTAACACTTGACATAGACATTGTTCTTACATCCCATGGCCCAACTCTGGTGCTATTTCGGTTACAAACAGTAACCGGCTGACTGTCGGGGCCCATCATGATATAAACAGAGACAAAATGTCCCGTGGGTGTTTCACAAAGATCCTAAGTTGAACATCTTTTTAAGTTGGACTTAACAATTATGCGGAAAGTTGTTAGCATCTAAGAAAATATTTTGTAAAAACTATTTTAAAAGGCGTAAAATGTTGATTCAAACCATTCATATTTTCTATCATCAAGGAGATTTCACGTTCTTGATGTGGAATTTATAAAAGTCTAAAATACTTGAATTTTAGCTTGTGAACATATTTTATTTTAAGGCTACAATGGCTCTCCATATTTTTAAAGTCCAACTTAGAGTCAAATACGACTTAGGATCTTTGTAAAACACCCCCTGCTCTCATCTGTTATAACATTCTCCCCCAATGACTTTATAAAGATGTACCCTGTGATAAGAAGTATATATCTATCGGATGAATGTAGACATATAATCACACCTATTATGAAGCGCGTACTTTTCTGACCAATAATTGTAAATAACCAAACAGCCCCGCATGCTTTGTGTTAATAATTGCATTGCATTAGGTGGGTGACTAGCAGGTAACATGATGAATGATTCATCCTAGGGCTACAAGCTAGGAATGTGACTTTATAACCGCATGGTACATACAATCTCTATAAGTTTTCCACACTTGACAGTACATAATACACTGAGAATATTTCATTTGATTTACAGATGCAAGTTTTTTTAATGTAATGGTTTGAAGGCCCGTTGTTTCATTTTCCTTTTCCTTTTTTTCAGATTGCGACGGATTTTACGTGGATGCTGCTCATGGTAAATAACAACACATTTGCCGAATTCAATGTATATTGGTAGTAATTTATGGGTATTGTAATGGTAATACTAAATCATATCACCATATATCAAGAACAAAACAGTCGAAGTGAGGGAGGGGGGGGGGGGGGGAGATAGTAGTGACATGGATGCCATGAAGGGCGTTGATATTATAGGGGATTCGTTACACGCATTATTTAAACGTATACTAGTATAAATCCCTACGCTAATCTTGCTAAACCCTGTGAGACTTCCATATCAATATAACAACTTGCCATCAGATCACGAGGCCGATGAGCCATTAGACCGACAGACCACGAGGCCTATGAGCCATAAGACCGACAGACCACGAGGCCGATGACCCATAAGACCGACAGACCACGAGGCCGCTGCTCCCATAAGACCGACAGACCACGAGGCCGCTGCTCCCATAAGACCGACAGACCACGAGGCCGATGACCCATAAGACCGACAGACCACGAGGCCGATGACCCATAAGACCGACAGACCACGACGCCGATGACCCATAAGACCGACAGACCACGAGGCCGCTGCTCCCATAAGACCGACAGACCACGAGGCCGCTGCTCCCATAAGACCGACAGACCACGAGGCCGCTGCTCCCATAAGACCGACAGACCACGAGGCCGATGACCCATAAGACCGACAGACCACGAGGCCGATGACCCATAAGACCGACAGACCACGAGGCCGATGACCCATAAGACCGACAGACCACGACGCCGATGACCCATAAGACAGACAGACCACAAAACAAACATGTCTGTCTCGAGAGCCTTCTCGCAATACTCATGGTTTCTGAGACAAACGTGGATTCTCAGAGTCTCAGTCTAAAGCCCCGTCTTAATAGAACTTTTTCGATCTCACCCGAGCGACATGTGGATGAGAAACAGTAAAACACGGGGTGAGCTTTTGGACACCGTCTTAATCAGCCATCCGCAAAACCTCACCCGGGTAGGTTATCCTAACAAACGCACCTGTCTCGTCGCGATCAGCTGGCGCGCGCTGTGTACATGTATACATTTTTCACGGCGATGACGTAATTTACCCGGGTAAATGTCACCCGGGTAAATATCACCCTGGCTCGTCTAGGGTGAGATTTACCTCCATATTGTCCGGACGTTACCCCAATTGACGCGTCTTAATTGGAAGAGGGCAAATGTCATCCGGACAACATCCGGACGACACCGCGACTTTATTTTCCAGTTAAGACGGTTTTACTGGTCTATACTGGGATGTCCCTGAAACGAAAAGTAAGTCAAAAGCCCGTCTTAACCCAACCGTTGGATATACCTATCCCGAGTGGTGGTATATTTCATCGACGAGGGCGAAAGCCGAAGATCGATGTTAAAACATGTCGGCACGGGGAGGAATTCATAATTTGAAGGTGAATACTTGTCATATTGAACGTTGTCATGCATGCAAGACTTAGATTTTTGCGATCTCCTGTCTTCATTCTTCGAGACATGGCATTTGATTGTATAGTGGACTGCCTTCCGCGTTAAGTGTACGTTCGTTAGACAACTGATAGATCCACACGCAGGATAGGCAGACGCTCGTCCTGCATACCCTGTGCGAAAAAGGAAGTTATAGTACACTTTATAAGATGATGAAGCGGATCCTAATCAAATGATTGGGTGAGCGCGTACACGTGACCAGGAATTTATTTTGCCTAACACGTAATTTTACTAATGACCGGTCATTAGTAAAGGCTAATGACGGGTCATTAGTATAATCATTTTATAAAACATCGTTTTATGAAACAAATAAAACAAAATCTTTTTATGAAACAAATAAAACATCATCTTATAAAACAAATAATACACAAAATTTTGTTCGGGCATTTAAAGGCACACTGTCCTACTTGTAGCTACTTGCTCCCTCTATATAGAAAACTTCCCCAATCGGTGCCTATTGGTCCCCCATGATCCTCTTTTTCTTATGTTAACTGAGAGCTGAGTTAATGAGATAGCCACCTGTCACAGTGACCTCGCTGGCTCGCTGTGTGGTTTAGTCCCTTCTGACTGAAGTAGTAAAGCCTCCCTTTAATATTATCCTCACTCGGTACACGTACTTTCGAAAAAGCCCAAACCGTCTCGGCTAACGCCTCGGGCGTGTTAGACTGTTCAAAAGGTACCTTGTGCGGGTAATTCTAATGCCCTCACTGCTGTGTATTATTTGTATACTAATGGCGTCAAACCCTGTAAAAGTACACAATTATTTAACGCCACGTAATCAAATTTTAGCCAATAGGATGCATGCTTACAAATATCCCATTATATTCTGTAATATGACATACATTAATAATTTCTATTAAAAAATGCATCTTCATGAAATATCAGTTATTTTAAGTTATACTTTTTTTTATTGTTAAGGCGCCTGCACTTTACCACTGGGAATGGAATCCAGTTGGATACCAGATGCTGACATCCAAGCCTCCAGTTTTCTTGATGAAGACCACGCCCCTCACTTTGCACGTCTCCATGGTGACTCTTCCTGGATACCCCATCCAAGCGATCGCAATCCAGCTATTCAAGTAAGTATGCACATGTCTCACATTCCTTTGTTTTATCAGCTTCCTGGTTTTATCGTCTTATTTTTTTACTTACGTCTATATGCACTCAAGCTGCATTGACACTGCAAAAAAAAAAAAAAAAAATCTTTGATTTTTCTCACATTCCGGTGTTTCGCCGGTAGTTGCATGGCCGGCAAACACGACGAAATCGAAATCGAAAATATCCACCCCTGGAGTGTTGTTTTTTTATCTCCTCGATTCCGTGCTAACTCATGCAGGCATCGATGAATGGCGCATGCGTACTTCTCACCCAATTGTATACATGTGTATTTCTAGATTGAACCAATTTCTTGTCTATGTGATGATTCTAAAGCCTCTCAGTGTACACCGATTTTCATGTACTACAGTAACATAAAATATGCGCTTAGACAGTTTTCTTTCACGAATGCTTAACCAAACATATTTAACGTGGGATATCTGACTTGACACAGATCACGTTTCCAGAGCGAATGGTCATTTCAGGACTCCTTATGCAAGGTGGAGGGCAGGCAGACAACTTGTATACCTCATTGTTCCACCTCAATTTCCATGTAGAGGGATACGACCGTTTTGTCTATTATCAACGATCATTCGATGAGGTTGCCAGCATACAGGTAAGATTATATTATTACAATCATTGCAATGTACACACTTATACAGTTAGAATAGTATAATTACAATTATTACAATTTTAGTCCTGGTGGACGTTTCACAAAACTTGTCAATAGTGACAAATGACAGGTTTTGTTATAAGCTACTGAAATCCTTGCTTCTGATTGGTTATCAGCAGATTTGTCACTGATTTTTGTCATTTGTCATTGAAAAAAGGCTTTGTGAAACGCCCTCCTGATCATGCAGGTAAGATTGGTTCATAAAATATACCCTCAAAATGAAATTAAGTTAACATGCCACAGGGCTTATCCCCATTGTGCCAAGCCCCAAATCCCCCCGTGCCAGGTTGTTTCGGAGATAATCTGATTAACACGATGGTTCTATGAATAGCGCGTGCGAAACACACAGCACAGTCCAATAACCATGAACACTAACTGCTATTACGAATGCGTGCTTGCACGCACATGGTACTATAGCAATGGTTTGCTCGCATGTACAAAGCACTATAACGATAGTGTGCATGCAGCCTTATGGCAGGCTATGAGTTAATAAATGTTCCTCTTTTAATTTTGTTATTTTGAATGCAAAATGTGATAACTTCCAACAAGATGTTTAAAGGGATATTCATCATTTCCATGTTCTCAAAATAAATTAAAATATCATTATGGTTACAAAAAAGCTTGTCCCCCAAGATTTCTTTGAAAGCGGTATGTGTAGCCAACCAGAGTCGGGGGATCTGAGGGTACGTGTGGGTTGGTAGAAGTGAACTAAAGACTGGTTGTATTCAGGAGCTGGTCTGTTCATAATATGATGAACTAAAAGGAGGATTTTGAAAATTATATACGTTCCTTTACGGGCAACCGATCCAGATTTTGTAAGACAGGTGTAATGTGGCTACGTTTGCCAGAGAAATGATGCGTGCAGCTGTGTTTTGTAGTTTTTGTAACTGTGCAATTTGGGAATTTGGTAAATTATAGACTAGTACTGTTGCCGAAATCCAGACGTTAAGAAATAAGTGAGTGAACAAGTTTCTCTGTTGCCGAACGAGTCAGATATTTCCGTATAAAGCCAATATTGCGCTATTGAAAGCGAACTGATCTGGAAATACTGGTGATTTGTTAAGACATAGACATTTAAGAATCAAGCATGACGCCAAGATTGCGACATGAATTTGATAAAGAAATTATGTTACCGGAAATAGAAATGGAGTCTATATGTAATTTGGTCAACTGAGATTTTGAGCCGAAAAGGATGAACTCGCATTTACTGTGAAATATTATAGCCTCAATATCAGTGATGCAAATATCTCTATGTAGTACTAATGCTTTAATGATATGCATAGTTTAACATTCAAAGAATTTGCGGTTATACTACTCAAAGCGTGTTTATTTCATTCAGAAGACATTTGAATATTTTGTTGTTGTAACCCTTTACCTTAGTTCTCAGGCAATGCAGAGTCTACCTGTGTGCGCCAGGTCTTCTTCGAGCGGCCTATCTGGACCCATGCGATCCAGGTCTGGCCCTTTGTTAATACTGGTCCTGTCGCTCTTAGGCTAGAGTTCTTTGGATGTCGAGATAATGGTAAGTCAAAGCCTCTGGGACTGTCTTCTCAAGACGGTTCCTCTAGTTATTCCTAAAAAGGGTTATGACCCTTGAAACCGTCAAACTAAATAAACATCTTATCTCCACACAGTTAAAGATTTCACATCTATATACTTCAGTCACAAAACCGACTTCAAACCAACCGATTCTGGTGATTCCAGGACACCTACCCCCTGGACATCCACCCTGGATAACCAGCCCCAGTCAACTATCCCCTAGGGCAACCACCCTCTAGGACGACTACCCCCGGGAAAACTACCGCCGGACAACTAACCCCGGACAACAACCCCCTAGGACATCTTCCCCCGGAAAACTACCCCCTACGACTACCATCCTCTAGGACAACTATTATAGGGGGTAGTTGTCTGGGGTTAGTTGTCCGGGGTAGTTGTCCTGGGGGTAGTTGTCCTAGTGGTAGTTGACCGGGGGGTATTTGTCCAGGGGTAGTAGTCCTGGGGGTGGTTGTCCTAGGGGGCGGTTGCCCTAGGGGTAGGTCGTAGGGGTAGGTCGTAGGGGGTAGGTCGTAGGGGGTAGTTGACTGGGGGTCGTTATCCGGGGGGTAGTTGTCCAAGGGGTAGGTGTCTGGATACGGATTCTGTGCTATAAGACGTAATATAATATCGGTTTGATCTGTAGTCGGTCTGGTGCCCTTTTTGTTTGTGTGACTGGGGAATCATCGTTGCCTAGATCCCACCAAGAAAGAAAAAAAAATGTCAATTTGTGTTATTTTATTTTCAAGTTCGGTATGATCTAATCTGCCGGACACACCCAGGCATAGAAACCCCTCCAAACTAAAGGGAAAACTAAGTGTGATCTATTGCATCTCTCTCGACGTCATGGCATACCTGTCGCTATGTTTAGTATAATTAGAAGGTGTGATATGACATTTGTCATTATTTTTCAGTCATGGAATGTGCAGTACATAAATAGATGAGATAGATGAGATAGATGTCTGAACAATTCAAAGACTTTATTTTTAATTATCATTTATTTATTTACACATAAAATACATTGTTTTGTAGGCTGTGATGAAAGCATTACAGAAGGAATCGGTTCATCACCTTCTGATCGTATCGAGGAATCGACTTTTCAAGATTTTGAGCACACTTCGAGTATTGCCCGATTAAACCCATTCAAACAGGGAGAGACTGGGTGGATACCTTGGTTCCTTGACATATACCCATGGATCGAGGTATGTCACAATTTTATCAATTTTAGGCCTGTTTTAATCAGCTCGAGGTAATTTCTCGAGCTCAAGTTTGAAGTGTCAAGGTCAAGTCTCGAGCTGATAAAGACGCGATTTGTAACTTCGGGATAATTTCCCAAATCAGAAATAGCGGGCTATTTGGCAAACTCGAGCTGATAAAAACAGGCCTAAAGTGTATTTATTTTTTCTTGATCGGTTGAGTTGCATGCAAATAAAGTATAACAATACTTTATCAAGGTGATACCACCCCCTCCGTACACACAATCTTAACAATCTCAGGCAAAAATGGGTCTGGGCCCTGTTTCATAAAATTTGATGTTAATAACAAGTTACAAGCTACTGTTATAAGCTACTGAAATCATGGCATGTGATTGGCTGAGAGCAAATTTGTCATAGAAATTTAGCATTTGTTATAGATAAAAAGTTTTATGAAACGGTCCCCAGTTCCTAAAAGGTAAGTAAGCATTGGGGTCCTAAGCTCTTCGTCGTCACTGCACAGCCGGCCAAGTCTTGTAAGCTGTGGGAATGGGACGGACCGTTTGCAGCATATACCGTGTGAGTAAAAAAAAAAGTTTACACCTAAAAAATTACTGATTATTTTACAAATCATCTTTGAACAGTAATTATTATGCATCTTATGAAAGAGGATTTTATCCCAAATCATTTCGTATCATTTTTATGTGGTATGTGTTCACGCTTGGATGTACATGAGGCATTGTTTGCGAGAGTGCAAAAACCAAAAACCCACTTGCGCCAAAGTTGCTTATGTGATTTTTGAATAAACAATTGGGATATCGGTATTCATTCGGTCTCAGTTAACAAATCCAAATAATATCCCTAACAAAATTAATCGTGCCACACCAGGCGCGTACGCAGGGGGGGGGGGGGGGGGGGGGGGGTTAAACCCCATCCCCTTCAGTTTTTGTATGTGTATGTTTTTGAATGTGGATTGAAGAGAAGGGTGAAGGTTGTTGAAGTTATCTATATATGGATGTCATGAAACTGTCATGTGCAGTGGTGACAAAGATTTTGTAAACGATCTTTTTAAAACGATCAAATGAAATAGCTGGTGTCTCCCGCCAAAGAGGCTACCCAAGATCAGTGAATCAGCTAATAAAGAAGCTCTCTTCCATATGTCGACAGCAGGCTTTACAACCCCAAAATAAGCAGCGCAGGCTCCGATCGTGTTTCTTCTCACAAACCGTCCAGCTACTGCTAAATTGGTGTCTGTTATAGATGAAAACTCTTGTATCCTTCAACAAGACGCATCAACTTGAGAACTCTTCAAGGAACCGCCGTTGGTGGCTTACAAGAAAGATATATATATATATGATAGGATACTGATTTTTCTCAACCTTCTTTTTAACTTAAATCTACACGTGAATAGAGTAAAGCAGCAACATAGGAACTTCATCTATTGTTATTCAAATACCGACTACCCAAAAAACGCTCATTACAAATTAATCTAAAATTCCTTCTTTAATTCTGATGGTTTGTTAAATTTTGTTTTTCCAAAGGTGACGTTCTCCTCTGGACGTAATATTGCTGGCATGATGTCTCGTAAGTGCGGGGACGAAATTGTAGGTCTTGGATGGCTGACCCGATTTGACCTAACATGGGCTCTTCCGGGATATACTACTCCTCTTGATGCTGGACAACAGGAAACACTCAATGATGTAAGTACGTTTTTATAAGATGATGAAGCGGATTCTAATCAAAATGTTTGGTTGACAGCGTACATGTGACAAGGCCTTTATTTTGCCTAACACTTAATTTTACTATTGACCGGTCATTAGTAAAACCATGTTATAAAACATGATTTTATAAAACAAATAAAACATCATCTCATAAAACAATTAATACACATCATTTTGTTCGAGCATTAGTAAAATTACCCACACAAGGTACCTTGCGCCTCGGGCGTGTGAGACTGTTCCAAAGGTACCTTGTGTAAAGTAATTCTTACTAATGCCCTCTCTGCTGTACAGTTGTAACATCAGGGGAGCGTTTTACCAAATTTGTCATCAGTGACAAATGACAGGTTTTGTTATAAGCTACTGAAATCCTAGTTTCTGATTGTTTATCAGCAGATTTGTCACTGGTTTTTGTCATTTGTCATTGAAAAAAGGCTTTGTGAAACGGGTCCCAGTTATTCATATAATGTCATTTCCACTGGTTGACAAAGTGCCCAATGTGCAGAAGCTCTCAATAAATAATTAATGATCATTCACTGCATTTTATGTGGTGCCAATCGATTCAATTGTCTAAACAAATAACCCTAAATCCTGAAGTGCCATTTGGTGCAGTGTGTCCCATACGACATATTATACATTTTATCCAAATATTTCATAAATGAATGATGTTATTCATGATATGATTATATTCGATATTCATTATCTAGACTAATTAATATGTTGAAATGAAAGAAAGATATCATCTTACGTGACACATTGCATGGAATCGCCCTCTACGTTTATCGAGCAAATTACTGGCTATCTAGGTATTATTTGATTCCGAATGAACTGGACCACAACAACAAAACAATCGTTCATATTTGAGTAAGCTACTATACGATTACAAACAAAAATCTAACATTAAAGATTATAAACATATCAAAGATTTAATAACTGTCATTATTTATTTTCAAAGATTTCTTTGAAACTTTGCAACATCTAGATTCGACATTAGTAGACCAAATTTAAATACTTAAAACAATGTTTTTGTAATATATCCAGCTCTCTCTTAATTATACTGGAGGAGGATCGCTTGCTCGCCTCTACTTCGAACAGATGTTGATCAACACTCAAGTGGTTCGAATAAATCCTACCGCCTGGGGAGGAGACTATAGATGCTTCACAATGGATCTCATGGGATGTGATCATAGCGGTATTTATCTTTTCATTTCATCCATATTTTTCAGAAACTAACCTGAGTGTTAAGATAACCATATTCTGGTCTAACTTACGAATTGTTTGAACAATTCTCAATAAAGAAATTCCATTTATAAATTATTTCGCAGGATCCAAATGGTAAAAAAGACCTCGTTGACCTGTTTAATCATTTTGTATTTTAACTCCCCCCCCCTTTCCTTGTTCCGTTTCTTTCTTTCTCTCTGTCTCTCTTTCTCTCTATACATATATAAATCAGTCACCAGGAGACAATATTCTGTTTTATTTTTCATTTAGGAAACAATTCCGTGCCTCTTTATGTAATACATGTATCTATAATGATGTTTTGTTCCTATAAGTTTTGTATGACCAATGTATTAAGTCAATACGTAGTGCATGTTTCATACAGGAGGTGCGATGGCTCAATGGTAGTAGAGAAGTGGTCTCGTAATCGGAGGTCCCAGGTTCGAAACCAAGTCGATGCGCTAGTGCCCTTGGAGAGTATTAATGCTCATTACCAAGTCCCTCGAAGAGGACTTCTTACGGCTGTCGGTCCCCTGGTTGCTTAATTACAAGCCTTCACACGCTTTCCTAGCAGTCAACAAAACAAACAAACGAACGTAACATACTCCGCATACATCTTAATTTGTTTTGTCCAATTAATGACCTGTAATCAGTTTTTTGTTATCAATGTTACAAGACAAATTTAGAAAAAATTATTTCAAGATTTACCCCCCCCTCTCTCTCTCTCTCTCTCTCTCTCCCTCTCTCTCTCT
Source organism: Strongylocentrotus purpuratus (assembly GCF_000002235.5). Taxonomy (NCBI): domain Eukaryota; kingdom Metazoa; phylum Echinodermata; class Echinoidea; order Camarodonta; family Strongylocentrotidae; genus Strongylocentrotus; species Strongylocentrotus purpuratus. Next base: position 8,848,811 of record NW_022145603.1, read on the forward strand.
CCCTCTCTCTCCCTCTCTCTCCCTCTCTCTCCCTCTCTCTCCCTCTCTCTCCCTCTCTCTCTCTCTTCTCCTCCCCCTCTCTCTCTCTCCCTCCCTCTCTCTTGCTCTCTCTCCGATTGATTGTTTGTTAACAGAATATTCTACGAGCCTTGATGACCCCGATCATGACCGTCTGATTGCCAGTGTAACCTGTATGGGATGTAATACAGATACTCTATCACAATGGCATCTTCATCAGCATGCAGCAGATGCTTCAAGCGGAATTGAATTCGCATTACAAACGGAAAGTACGTTTACTCTGCTTCCACAATGATAATGATCATCATAATACTGATACCTGCTTTCATTAACCAATTTTAATGAAATATACAGATATTATGTTAAAGGTAGTTGAGTGCTGTGGCAGAGGGCGCTACACAAAATAATTTTTTGTGAGATAATGAAAAACTGACTGTCAAATTTGAAAGAACATACAATTTAAATTACAAAATCATCTTTGTTTGATCAAAATCGGTTCAGAGACGGTAGAATCGACCCGTGGATCCGGGCCTTGATTGAATGTTATTACTTTATAATGGAGTACTTTATTATTGATCCGTTGTAATAAAGAATGATGCATCAAATAAGAGTATTTTCATGATATTTGAATAGGCTCACTTTAGATATCTGATAATGCTTCATTCTCAGTTAAGCTATACCAATTTGGGTTTTTCCGATACCGAGGATCTGCAGTAATTCGTAACAAAGTTAGGAGATGAGATATTTTGGCTATTGGTAATGCACAGGCACAAATGAATGAAATCAATGAGATAACTGACCAATCGGAAGTGGCTTCCGTTGACGTAACTATATCTCTCAACTTGTTATATACTGCAGAATAAATGCCCATGGACCAAATCTTGGAACTAAGTGCAGTTCTAGCTTTCTCATTTTCTCATTTCTAATATCACTCCTAATTAATGTTCTTTGTCTTTTCCTTTTCAGAATGGGTCCAAATCGATTTTAACTCTATATTCCTAGTATCAGGGTTAGTCATCCAGGGAGGAACTGAAAGATATTTTGTTATACTTTCCGATCTTGAGGATCACATTGATGAATACACAATCAGTTATCAGACAAACTTCGAGGACTACGAATCCGGCTCTTGGCGAAAATATTTGGATATAACAGGTTATCATGTGGTATGCGAAAATGAAGACAAACCAATGTCCTTTCTTCTTATTATTTCTACCTTCTTGTTCTTCTTGTTCTTCTCCTTCTTCTTTTTCGTCTGCTTCTACTTGTTTTTCCTTCTTTTTCTTTCATTCTTCTTTTTCGCTTTTTTTCTTTCTTCATTTCCCTCTTTTCTTTTATGTTATGATATCCTAATGGAATGTACTCATATAAGAGCAAGGTTGAACAATGCAGTAATATTTCTTTATATAAATCATTATAGACTGGCATGGGTATAACATTTAGGGGTGAATGAATTTTCACCTTTTTTTGATAACTTGTACGTAGCAATGTCATAATAATTATTCACCACTTTGTTTTAAAAAAAAACAGTAAAGGAAGTAAAAGATTAAACAAGCAAGTAGTGAGTGATTAGATTCGACAACCTGACAACCTATGAGATGTATGTGTAACACATGCTCTTGCGACATGTGCTCTGTGGTAATTTCCCTCACTAACCGAATCCGAACTTCAGCCCTACACTCAACACTGTACATAACCCTAAACCTAAACATAAACCTTAATCGCATCATTATCCCTAACCCTACACCTAAACCTAAACCTAAATCTTAATTGCAGCCCTAACCCCAACCCTAACCCCTATCTTATACCTTTGACGGGATAAAGCCCGGAGCAATCGTAGCTGGACCGAATGTCGGATACCGTCAAATCTTACTGGTCTGATAGGGTGACTATTCGGGAACAGGTTCCAAAACCATTATGAAAGAACGTGTAGGTTTGCTTTACCTATTCAGGTGTTTTCTGGCCTCCGGGATCCATTTGGAGAAACTATTAACCACTTCGATCGCCCCTTCATGGCTGTGCGGCTTCGAATAAATCTACGTCAAAATGAAAACATGAATGAGGGTAGAGTGCGCTTCAGAGTACGAGGTTCTCAACTAACTGGTAAATAAATGAACGATCCAGCTATATGGTTAGGGGAACATAATTATATCTTGAGTCCCTAGCGTTATTCAAATCGAATAGTTGATCAGCTCTGGACCAATATGATGTTGAGCATTTGTCGTGCAATGGCATAAAAAAAGAATTTGACTATATTCTGAATTGTGGATTAAGATAGTACACAGTGAATAAGTGGACATATGGGAAATTAGAAAAAAAATCTTATCTTCCCTGGGACCCGTTTCACAAAGCCTTTTTTCAATGACAAATTACTAAAATCAGTGACAAATCTGCTGATAACCAATCAGGAGCAAGGATTTTAGTAGCTTATAACACAAACTGTCATTCGTCACTGATGACAAGTTTTGTGAAACGCCCTCCTGATCTGTGTTGTCACATTCTGTCAGATATCACGCAGATCTGTGGTGCCAGTGAGATCCTCTACGATGGCTACTGTATCGGGGTAATAGGGACCGAAGACGAGGGCATGTGTAATGATGTCTTTCTACCAGGCAGCTTACCTTTAGCCATCAAGTCTGAAGACATCCAGAACCTTCTCTTGGCGAACAGGGAACGTTTACCCTTGGCTAGTGCACTAGTCATTGGGCTACGATCGGATGAGAAAGGAACTTACAGGTAGACATCATATTATAATTCAATAAAACCTCTCTTGCATGCCCAAACAATTAGAACGAATGTGAAAAAAAAAAAAACGGCCTAAAAACCCTCCATCCGGCAGGAACCGAAGGGTTCACCACCATCTCCTGGCATGAACCTCTGATCTCTGAATCTCTGATAAACCCTCTCTTGCATGCCCAAACAGGTATAGGCTGCACCTCTCAACCCCCCCCCCCCCCTCAACCCCCTCCTCCCTTCCCTCAACCCAACGGCCCCACTCCTGGTGTGCCAAGGAACACTAGACATGAGAGCTCAATGGTAGATCGAGGGGGGGCCGGGGTCTTGGGGTACCCTTCTCTTCCTATTCCCCCATCTGGCATACACGAAAAACTCCAGGACTAATTCAAAGTACATGTATATTGTGTTTTCGGTACATTTATTTGCTTCCCATGATAATGAGCTAGTCAGTACAGAATATGATTGTTTATTCTCAATGGAAAATAATGTCCTTTGGCAAGACATTAATCCACATTTGCCACTCTTCACCCAGGTATTAAATGGGTACCGGCAGGAAGAAATTCATTGAAAGCGCCTTGAGCACCTTGCATGGTGGATATGTGCGCTATATAAATATCCGATATTATTATTGTTATTAATGATTAATATTTATATGTTCTTCCTTATAATTACATCTGTTAATCTTATTGGCAGTTGGGCAGACGGGACTCCGGTTCTTTACAATAATTTTGGGCCTAACACTGTGACGACGGCAGGAATGGAACAGTGTGCTTTCATTAACTTCTACAACTGTTTTGAATGGGAGTTGTATAATTGTGTCCCGGATGAGAGGTCGACAGTATGTCAAGCTGGTAGGTCATGTAGTCTCGTGGTTTTCACTCATTACAGATCTGTTATGATTAGGTCATTAAGTTTTTACTGTACCCCAATTTGAAAATAAACCTCTCATGGGCGATTATGTGTAGAGCGTCCCTTACGACAATATATAAAAATACAACTTTATTGTCCGAATTTTCGAAACGTAACTCGTTCCTTTATAGTCAGGGAGGTTACACAAAAATGGATCATTATAAATGTTTTATTTCTTAATTGGCAATAAAACATTACTCACTCGTTTTTTTTATGTTTCTTAATTGACGCAAATGTTATACGAAATAGGCTATATAAACTGAGAAATTTAGAAATTTTCGAGTGATGTTATATTTCACCGGGGCCGCAGGTCGAGGTGGAAATATAATGGCTCGGGTGAAATTGAGGTGAATATATGTTATATTGCACATCAACGAAATGCATGCAATATTTGTTATATAATGTTGAGGGTATTTGCGATCTTATGGATTCGGGCCCTCTCGATTGCATTCATGTCGCCTTCGCGTCCGATGCGCGCAAGCTAAGACAATGCAAATGATGGGTATACGCAGCCAGGGACGAGAGGTGAGCAGTCCAATTCGCTTTTGTACGCGTTTTACTGTGCAAAATAGTTGTTATATTGCTCGCTCGTAATAATGACAAAATTTTGAGAGTCACGTGATAGCTTCTCAGCCAATAAGATGCTCTTTAACAAATACCCTATTTTATATTTCATCCTATTATTTAGCTTGTTCTAATCTACTTATAATTCTGTAAAAGGTAGAAGATGATGATTATGATAAAAAACATTCAAAGGTGCGAGCTCCTCCAATAAAATTAGCATTTAAATGTCTAAAGGAAGATGTGAGTTTTGAGTGAAGCTTGGAAGTGGTCCAGGTTGTCAATTTCGCGAATAGATGATGGGAGGGAATTCCATCAACACTTATGTATCAAACCATTGTATATTTAAGTGTCTCTTTATATGATATTCTTTGATCATCGAATACACAGATTTAAATGAGTGTTTGGTACCACAGCACAACTGCACACAAGCCTGTGTAAATGACGTTGGTGGATATCACTGTTCATGTGATGATGGCTATAGACTTGAAGGAGAATCTGATTGTGAAGGTATGTTGCATCATATGAAATCCTAAATGTATGCATACCTGACAATGGTCTCATACTTTCTATTGATCAGTGCGACCGTCTAGATCTGTTTGCAGTTAGAAGGGTGTTACATCATATGATTTTACGTGGACTTCACCCCTTCTTGTTCAAAACAGAGTCCTTAACGTGAGGATCAAGACTCCCATTTAGGATAATTTGACTAGATTAATGAGGTTAAAGCTCGTGACATGTGGTTATCTCATCAAATCAGTTCTCAATTAACATAAGAAAAAAGGCACCATGGGGGGGGGGGGGGGGGGGGGGGCCAATGGTCACTGATTAGGCATTGTTTGCTATATAGAGGGCGCAAGTAGCTATAAGTAGTGCGGTGGGGATTTATTAGATGCGTGAAAGGGGGGGGGGGGTGTCAAAGGGGGTTTAAACGCAGTGATTGCCTGGGGATGCAAAGGACGAGGGTTCAAGTCCATGAATAGTTGCAACCATCAAAAATACAACGCCTATTTATTTCAATTTTCTCACAGACATACTATGTTATTAATGTTATATGTAAATGTACCTGAAACATTAAGCTGAGTAAAGATATGATTGAAGGGTCCTCAGGAAGAACAGTATTGAAGGCATCATTTAAATGGATAGTTGAGTTCTGTTTTCAGATCGCAAATGCCTTTAAAGTGCATGGCTATTGCTCTTATTCTTATCTATGACATTATTTTCTAGTGCCCTTTTAGAACCTAAAATTGCTATGAAGGTAATTTTAGACCCCAAAATGTGTGAAATTTAGCTAATACGATCATACCAATTCAACACCACTTTCACAAAAATACGGTGACTGTAAATTAATTATTTGATTAAAAATTACAATACATGAGCCGGCTGGTTGTGCGTAATATAACCAACACGAAAATGCCAACAACAAAAAAAGCCAACATCGGCGTTGGCTGAAATACGACGTAAAAAGCGCTATTTCGTTTTTTCAACTGTTTTTCAAATTATCGAATATTTGTGATGGTACACAAGTATTAGAAATCGTTATATTTATGGATATTTCAGCCGTCTCTGAACCGATTTTGATCAAACAAAGATTATTTTGTCATTTAAATTGTATGTTCTTTCAAATGTGACACTCAGTTTTTCATTATCTCACAAAAATGTTTAACAATGTTAAATCTGAGATGCACGGCCCTATGTGTTATCAGTGTCTGTAATATGGTGTAATATTGAAGCCCTAAAAAAAAAAGATCAAGAAGTGCTTCAAAAAAGTAAAAATCTTTGAGTGACCGATTTTACCATACTCGTTATCTCCATAGGACTGCAGTGTTATGAAAAACGTAAGGAAAACGCAAAATTTGGTTTTGATTTCCAATCATAAATATCTTGATAATCAGACAGGCGATCGGCTTGTAAGACATTTTGGCGTGTCTCTCTTTCCTTGATAGCGATGTTATTATCATTATTAATATCATGATTATTATCACTATCAATAGCATTATAATTCTTATTATCATTCATATTATAATGATAATTATTATTATTATTATTATTATTATTATTATTATTAATATTAATACTAATATTATTATCATTATTATTAATATTATCAATTTCTTTTCAGATGAATGTATAAATTCATTTGATCGTAAATATCAAAGATGGATAAGCATTGGATCTGGTACATGTATGCTACCCTCTCTGTTGAAAGGAACGAATGAGGAGGCTAGGAATACATGTGAGCTACTTTACGGAAGACTACCAACTTCCTCAGAAGTGTTCCGTCTACAGGTGAGGCTCTATCTAGCTTTGTCTCCTAGGGTGTGAATAAAGGGGTGTGGCCAACGAGACCCCATCCCCCCTCGTTAAAGGCAGGAGATCAGGCTTATATGATATCACAATGTGTCGATAGTTTTTTTTTCCAAAGAAAAATGTATTCAATCATTCTTGAGCAAGAACCAAACAATACATTTGAACAAAGTACATGTTGTGACATATCGGTAAAACAAACATTTTACAACAGTTGAACATGTCTCCATTTATCAAGTAATATACGAATTTATTGCATTTGATAGAAAGAACCCGCTCAACTTCATAAAAGAATTCAAAGATAGCCGTTCCCTTTTGTATTTCGCAGAGAATATATAGTGTTTTGCATATAAAATAACAAAATTAAAGATAGATTGCGTACCATCTGAGAAACCAAACAAAAAGCAATTTTAATTCAAAAGCACTTCATTGTTTAGAATAGAGCTTTGGAAGTCTTGTATGAATTGATGCGTAACAGGGCATTCCCAAAACAAGTGTGAAATACTTTCAACAGAGGATAAGCAAAATGTACATAAATTAGAATTAGCTATGCCCATAATGTGAATATATTTGTTGACACCTAGTATTCTATGTACAATTCTGAACTGAAAATAACGAAGTTTCGTAGAAAGGCAACATTTTAAAGGAATAGTGTAAAGTTTCTTCCAGGCTTGAACAGGTTCAGTTAAAATTGTAGCCCATTTTATTTCGGAAATCGGAACTTTAAGGATCTTTGCAACAGAAATTCGATCAACATATTTGCATACTTTGAAAACCTTCTTTAAGTTATGCAATAATTCCTCATAGGGGTGTTTTGGTTTCAGCTTGGTGCTGTAGGATACCATTTTTTCCATTATATTGGAAGCGCGGAGATTAATGAGTAGAAGTCAAGAAAATGACACTGAACTTTATATTTTTGAATAAATGTTATATGAGAATAAAATTTACCATGCTCATCCAACAAATGTCTTATACGAGTGATTCCAATATCTATCCAATTGTGCTTAAATACAACATTACCACCTATTTTAATTAGAGAGTTATTCCACAACACTTGATCTTGAATGTTTACATCAGTCAATTTAGGGGAGAATGTCAACGCACTCCAAGCAAGTCAAATTTGACGTATAAAGTGGTTCCTTACATTGGATATTTTGGGGCCATTAAACTTTAAATTGCACAACCAAAACAAATCTCCCCCGATATGTTTCAAATAATATTCAAAAAAGCATTTTCATTTACCTGTATTTTCTACATCAATCAATCGTTTTACCCATGCAATTTTCAATCCTTTAATAACTGAAGGAAGATGGAACATTTTTAATCCACCTTAATTATAATTTCCAATGATTGTATGACGGTTAATCTTATCTAATTGAGAAGGGCCAAGCGACTTTATTACAGTGATATTCCCTATAGGTGTTAAATCTCTCATATTCCATATTCTAAAAATGTTTTTCAATTTTGTAATTCTGGAGGAAAATTTAATTCGAATATATCATCAACATTAAATAGAAAAATTGGAATATCTAAGTCCAGAAAAAGATATGTCGGGAGGGTGGGCTTCGTATTACCCAAGAGCTATTATTTCCGTTTTCCTTGCTGAAAAAACTTTAAATTGGTCTAGAATATACATAATAGTTTTAAGCGACGAGACGTCGTTTAAATAAAACGTGGTGTCATCAGCATATGAATTAAGCTTAATTTCTGTACCATTCACTCTGATGCCTTTAACATCATTATCTCTCCTTATCCATATACTCATTATTTCATTAAAATTATATACAAAAGAGGGCTTAATGGGCAGGCTTGTCTAACACCACATGTAAGTGGAGAAAAAAAAATAGAAGCATGCCCGTTGTTCAACACACATAATTATATCATTATACATAATTTTCACCCAGGATATTAAATCTTCTCCAAAATTGAAGTATTTTAAGGCTTTAAACACAAAGGATCATTCTAATTTATCGAAAGCCTTTTCAATATCAACCATTAACATAAAACCGGGAATATCATGTTCATTTGTATATTCAATCATGTCTAAAGCAAAACGAATGTTCTCTCTAATGTACCGACCATGTAAAAACCTGTTTGGTCACTACTAATAATACCAGAGAAGACTTCCGTAGTCTCTGAGCTATACATATCCATATCCCAGCATGCAACTGATGACGGAAGTCGCTCTATATAAACCTTCACAGAAAGATGGCGCAATCGAAAATACATGACAACAACGGTATCTATGTCAATCAAATAACCCGCCTCTAGATGTTATCTGTCTAAATATCAGTATGTTAATTAGGTATTAATATATCTGTATTTTGATACACCTCTTAATATTATTCTGATAGAGGATCTATAGTAATATAATATGTTAGTACATGCCCAAAGAAAACGACGTTTGAAAGAAAAATAGGACTTTTGACAGGACCAATTAAAACAGGTCAATTGTCCGGGTTACATTTCAGTGTGACCAATTCTCCATAATTATCTCGGCACTCAAACATAAATAACTTTCTTGATAAATTCTGTAAATATCATTGTTCAATCTTTCACCAAACTACTTGTTTGATGTTGCTATATGTTGTGGTGGTGGTCGTGTGTGGGTGCTTTTGTTGGTCTTGTCTTGTTAGAAAGCTTTGGATTGCCCTTCAATCTCACTCAGACGAGACAAGACCAACAACAAATTGTGTTATCGGTTTATTTCATCTTCGTAGGATGTTTTCAACATTACGGAGAGTATTTTGTGGGTGGAACCGCATAAAGCATCGAACGTCACCCCCGTCTGTTACGCCACTAATGGGTCACGAGCTGGCAATGTTTCAGCATGGATGACAACCTGCAACGAGACGCTGGATTATGTGTGTATCAAAAGTGAGTTGCATAATAGCGAAGCCCTCATTTCATTGACGTAAGATTGCGTCAGTGATTAGTGCATCAACTGGAGAGCTGTGTCTGAAAGATATCGTATACAAAAATCAACGCATTGTGAAAAGCGCATTATGGTTTAGACCTAATGGAGTATGCACGAATTAAAATAAGATGCTTAATTTTTGTGCCGATAATCACGCAAACATTATATCATCTCGTGTGCAGCGGGCCTAATAGTGGGGCCATCACAAGAAAAATTGATTTACATATATATACAGACTGTTAAACAATCTGGGGGACAGAGGATAACGGAATGTCCACAATTAACTACACACTTATCCTATGGTGATGATGGTGATGATGATGACGATGATAGTAATGATGATAGTAATGGTGATGGTAATAGTGATGATGATGATGGTGATGGTGATAATGATGGTGATGGTGATGATGATGATGATAGTAATGGTGATGGTAATAGTGATGATGATGGTGGTGATGGTGATGATGATGACGATGATAGTAATGATGACAATGATGGTGATGGTGATAGTGATGATGATGATGGTGATGATAATGATGATGGTGATAGTAATGGTGATGGTAATAGTGATGATGATGATGGTGATGGTGATAATGATGGTGATGATGATGATGGTGATGACGGTGATGATGATGATGATAGTAATGGTGATGGTAATAGTGATGATGATGATGGTGATGGTGATAATGATGATGATGATGATGATGATGATGATAGTAATGGTGATGGTAATAGTGATGATAATGATGGTGATGGTGATAATGATGGTGATGGTGATAGTGATGATGATGATGGTGATGATGGTGATGATGGTGATGGTGATAATGATGGTGATGGTGATAGTGATGATGATGATGATGGTGATGACGGTGATGATGGTGATGATGATGATGGTGATGATGATGATGATGGTGATGATGATGATGGTGATGATGATTATGGTGATGATAATGATAATGATGATGATGATGATGGTGATGGTGATGGTGATGGTGATGATGATGGTGATGATAATGATGATGGTGATGATGATGATGGTGATGATAATGATGATGGTGATGATAATGATGATGGTGATGATGATGATGGTGATGATGATGATGATGATGGTGATGGTGATGATGATGGTGATGATAATGATGATGATGATGATGATGATGGTGATGATGGTGATGGTGATAATGATGGTGATGGTGATAGTGATGATGATGGTGATGATAATGATGATGGTGATGATGATGGTGATGGTGATGGTGATGATGATGATGATGGTGATGGTGATGATGATGATGATGGTGATGATAATGATGATGGTGATGATGATGGTGATGGTGATGGTGATGATGATGATGATGATGGTGATGATAATGATGATGGTGATGATGATGATGGTGATGGTGATAGTGATGATGATGATGATGGTGATGACGGTGATAGTGGTTATGATAATGATGGTGCGATTTTTCAAATAATTTTCGAGGGCAAAACAAATTAGTGCTCACTACCCCCCCCCCTTCTCCCCACTGAGCGAATTATCGGCCGGCTACTTAGCCGCTAAATATTTTCTCACCGGCTGGATCCGCCCCTGTAATGGTGATGGTAATAATGATGGTGATGATGATAATGATTGTGATGATGATAACGATGGTGATAGTCATGATGATGGTTTCTCAGCATTTACATGAGAATTCGATCTCCCACAAGTTCATTCTCTTCATGACGTACTCTATGGAAGACAGCTTTGGGTTGTCGAATACCATTTTCCTGTATTAGTAAAATGACAAATATACATTTTACCATTCTCAATCCATTTTGCTTTAGAAACTATCATCCCCCGTTCAGATTGTTCTCTTTTTATGTAATGCCTTAATTTTATCGTATTTTGAACAGATTTTGATAAAGATATAAACCGTAATTTCATGTGTTTCGTTCGTAACCAGGCGTGTCTAACACCAGGATTCAAGATCTGTTGGACGAAGGCTTGGATTATTATGCTCTGAATGTATCCTATGGGTACATCGAGCTACGAGCATTCGCCCCGTGGTATTATACAGGAAGAAAGATAACTCTATTCATCTCCGGAACACATGACTTGCAAATAAGGTTGGATATTTGTTTATCGTTACCTCCTTTCTCGTAATGGCCAACTGCACGGTCTGCACCACGTTGGTCAGGAGGGATTAAACCTCCCTGCATGGTCACTGACAGGTGGTTATATCACCAAATCAGCTCTCAATTAACATAAGAAAAACACAGATTACACAGATTACAAACTTCTCGCTAAAAGTTTAGCTCTGAGACTATGGAAAGTCTTGTCGGGTAATATTAGTATTGACCAAACAGGTTTTTACATGGTCGGTACATTGGAGAGAACATTCGTTTGGCTTTAGACATGATTGAATTAACAAATGAACATGATATTCCCGGTTTTATGTTAATGGTTGATGTTGAAAAGGCTGTCGATAAATTAAAATGGTCCTTTATGTTTCAAGCTTTGGAATATTTCAATTTTGGGGAAGATTTAATATCCTGAGTGAAAATTTATTATTTATTCATGTGTGTCGAACAATGGGCATGCTTACAATTTTTTTCCAATTACATGTGGTGTTAGACAAGGCTGCCCTCTAGGCCCCCCTTTTGTATATAATTTGTAATGAAATAATGAGTATATGAATAAGGAGAGATAATGATGTTAAAGGCATCAGAGTGAATGGTACAGAAATTAAGCTTAATTCATATGCTTGATAACACAACGTTTTATTTAAACGACGCCGCTTCGCTTAAAATTATTATGTTTATCTTAGATTAATTAAAAAAAATCAGGACTATGCATTAACCGGAACAAATCGAAAATAGCAGCTCTTGGGTACTACAATGCCCACCCTCCCGACATATCTTTTGGTGGACTTAGATATTCCAATGGACCCTTTAGACTGCCAGGAGTGTATTTTTCTATTAATCTTGATAATATATTTGAATTAAAGATAAACTCCAGTACTGGTAAAAAAAAAAAAAAATCTCACAGAATCAAACGAAACTTACACTGAATGTTCAAGATTACAAATAAATGACATGTGCCAAACAATTTTGGAAGAAAATGTATACTGGCTGAGTAATGAGCATAGAAAGACAAGGAAATCAAGGTAGTACTAGCCCCGACACCATGAGTGTTGTCCCATATATAGCTTTCTATGTGAGTGCTTGTTACTTTACCAAGACTCGGTCAAATTTATTATGATTTTGATGACTCCGGAACCCTGCAGTGCACACCAATACTTACATGCTACATGATCAACTGTTTCTGATCCTTTCCACACCTTTTCTTTCACAATGCAATCGCATTACCAGTACTAAAGTTTATCTTTAATTTTCCTCCAAAATTACTAAAATTGAAAAATATTTTGAGAATATGGAATATGAGAAATTTAACACCTATAGGGAAAATCACTGTATTAAAGTCGCTAGGCCTTTCTCAATGAGTATATCTTTTATCCGTTCTCCCAAAGCCACCAGAAGAATTTTTCTACGAAATTGCTTCTTTAATGTACTCCTTTATATGGAGTGGAAAACCAGATAAGATTAACCGTCGTACAATTATTGGGGATTATGATCAAGGTGGATTAAAAATGTTACATCTTCCTTCAGTTATTAAAGGATTGAAAACTGCAAGGGTAAAACGATTGATTGATGTAGATAATACAGGTAAATGGAAATGTTTTTTTTAATACTATTTGAAACATCTCGGGTGATTTGTTTTGGTTGTACAATTTAAAGTTTAATGACCCCAAAATATTCAATGTAAGGAACCACTTTATACGTGAAACTTTACTTGCTTGACATTTTCCCCTAAAATCCTAGATTGACAGATGTAAACATTCAAGATCAAGTGTTGTGGAATAACTCTCTAATTAAAATAGGTGGTAATCTTGTATTTAAGCACAAGTGGATAGATATTGGAATCACTCGTATAAGACATTAATTGGATGAGCATGGTAAATTTTATTCTCATATAACATTTATTCAAAAATATAAAGTTCAGTGTCATTTTCTTGACTTCTACTCATTAATCTCTGCACTTCCAAAAGAATGGAAAAATGGTATTCTACAGAACCAAGCTGAAAGCAAGACACCCCAAGAAGAGTTATTGCATAACTTAAAGAAGGTTTGCAAATATGTTCATCAAATTTATGTTGAAAAGAACCTTGAAGTTCCGATTTCGGAAAAGAAATGGGCTACAATTTTAACTGAACCTGTTCAAGACTGGAAGAAACTTTACACTATTCCTTTAAAATGTTGCCTCTCTACGAAACTTCTTTATCTTCAGTTCAGAATTTTACATCGAATACTAGGGGCCAACAAATATCTTCACATTATGGGCATAGCTATATATTCTAATTTATGTACATCTTGTTTATCCTCTGTTGAAATTATTTCACACTTGTTTTGGGAATGCCCTGTTACGCATCAATAATATTCATTCAAGACTTCTAAAGCTCTATTCTAAACAATGAAGTGCTTTTGAACAAAAATGCCTTTTTGTTTGGTTTCCCAGATGGTATGCAATCCATTTTTAATTTTGTCATTGTATATGCAAAATACTATTTATTCTCTGCGAAATGCAAAAGGAACGGTTATCTTTGAATTCTTTTAAGAAGATGCTTAAACGTGTTTATGAAGTTGAGCGGGTTCTTTCTATCAAACGCAATAAATGTGTTATATTACTAGATACATGGAGGCATGTGCAAGTGATGTAACACTGTTTTACCATTATGTCACAACATGTACTTTTGTTCAAGTCTACTGTTTTGTTCTTGCTGAAGAATGATTGAATACAAATTTTCTTTGGAAAAAAAAAACATAAGAAAAAGGGATCATTGGGGACCAATGGTCACCGATTAGGCATTGTTTTCTATATAGAGGGCGCAAGTAGCTATAATTAGTGCAGTGGGGCTTTAACATTATATGTTTTACGTCCACTATGCTATTGAGCCCTTCAATTGTAATTACCCGCAGCATTATCTTCAGTATAATATGATACTATATGATATAGGCCAAAGAAGTCAAAAGACTATAACAAAAATGTAGTTTCTTCCTTATTTTTCTACAGCAGAAGAGGGTATATAGAACACATCGAGAAAGTTTGCCATGAAAGTCATGTATTATATTATGGCTTTCAAATCTTGCCTTTCCGCAAAGTAACGTTATTTTGGGTTCAGAATATTTCACCGAATAATTGGGGTCAACAAATATCTTCATACTATGGGCTTGGAGTATTCTTATTCATGTATATTTTTCTTATCCTCGGTTGAAAGTATTTCACATTTGTTTTGGTAATGCCCTTTACCGCATCAATTTATTCAAGACTTCCAGAGCAGTCTTCTGAACAATGAAGTTCATATGATTTTTTTTTAAATCCTTAATTGGGGGGTCCGAGATGGTAAACAATTAAGTTTTAACCTATTTATTTTATATGCAAAACATCATGCATTGTATACGTGTTTTTGTTGTTGAGTGTGTTATTTGCGTTAAAAACATTAAGTTTGTTTTAACAGTAGATAAGTTGCACATGTACTTTTCACCATTATGCCAAATTTGTTTGAATTAATTGAGTAATACTTTTGTTCGTGTTTGGTTGGGTGAATGAAGTCTTTCTTTGAAAATCAAGTATTTAGAGGAATCGAATGCTAGATGTTCCCCTTTGGACCGTATGTAGTACATGTTATTTGGCTACATACATAATATATCGTATCAAAACAATAACCCCCTGAACAATCACCCCGGGGAAAATCACCCCGGAAAACTACACCCACGTGCAATAACCCCTGGACAATTACCCCCTAAGAACAACCCCCTCCCCCCCTCCGAGGACAACCCACCCTGATAATTAATCCCTAGAACAATTACACCCCCCCCCTCCGAAAATTACGCCCCCTTTCATTAAAGGGGAAGTCTACCCTGTCTACCCTGATAATAAGTTGGTTTTAATCAAAGCAAAAACAAAAATCGGGGGGTAATTGTCCTGGGGGGGGATAATTGTCCCTCTGGTAATTGGCCGGGGGTGATTGTTCATTGGGTTATTGTCCTAGAGCCATATTATATTATTAGAACTCTCTCTCTCTCTCTCTTTTCTGTCCCTCGTAGGTTAGATATCAAATACATGAATCTGCGAACCTTTATCAACAGTAACCAAGGTAACGGCTGTATGGACAGACTTGCTATCTATGACCCTCAGAGATACAGCTTCCGTGAGGTATGCGGCAATCTACCACCGTTCCGAATCATCATGCCAACTCCCATCATACTCGACTTAACGATCGGACCTCTCCAAGCTACCATGGCACCACTGGGATTTAGCTTATACTACGAGAGTGTTGGTAGGTGTATTAGGACGACTCTGTAACATAGGGCCTTAAACAAAAGATGTATCGCCCTTCAGGTGCCAAAACATGGGTGGGTCGGTCGGAGATCTTTTTTTCCTCCCCTCTTTGGGCCAATATTTCCCAGTTTTGAATGCTTTAATATATTTTTTATCTTTTAAAAAAACGGTTAAAAAAAAACTTTTTAAAAAGCCGACCGTAGATTTCAAGATTTTGGGGTCGGTCGCAAAGGGCAATACAACATATTTCATTTGTTTAGGCCTAGTGATGGATCCATGCATGAGGACTGGAAGGCCCATTCCCTTATCTTATAGGCAGGGTATTGAACTAACACTACTTCAGATTTATATACACTGCCATCTCTTGCTCACGATGTCTTGATATGTCGACAGCTTTGTCCCACAATGCTGCTTGGTGCTGCTTGGGTCCACTGGAAAAAGCTCTGTCTACACTTTCACCGAAAGATGGCGCAATTGAAAATGCATTACAGCAATGATGCCGGTGAAATACCCTGCCTTTAAATTATCAGATGAAAACAAAAAAATAGCCTTTAGACTCGAAAAGCCCATTCAAAACTGTATATGAATATATGTTAATGAATAGCTGGTAATTACGATATTCTGAGAACCTGTTAATGAATTACAATCAAATTTGAATTTTTTAGATTACTTCCGTTTTGGTTTGTAAAATCGCTCTATGACGGAGGCATCATTTTCGACTGCACGCTGTAGAACATCCATCTAGTTTCGTTTCTGATTTAAATTTTTGTTTAAAGCATTGAATATGATTAACATTGATTTAAATGAAAGTTGGGTGGAGAATGTTGGACAGGAAATATGTATGAAATGAAATAATATGTATTATAAGTGCTAATATTTACAGGATTTCAAAGAAACATGTTTTTGATTTTTCCGTCATGAAGATTGCTCAAGAGATCAGTGCGTTACGGGATGTGGGGGAAGTACTCTGGTGTACGGCGGTTGGCAAGATGGCGTCTTAGAAACCGCTCCCTTCCCCTCCATTTTTTCACCATTCAGTGAATGTTCTGTGCAAATATCAGCACCACCTGATAAATACATCGCCATCGAATTTACTGACTACAGGGTAACATTATTACATCTATATATACATATGTGTCAGTTGTGCTTTGCAATATTACGTAGCAAATGTTCAATGATAAATTCTCTGTCATGATTAAAGAAAAATCAAACCTAAGTAGACAACTTCTCTAAAATAAAAAAATCAGAGAAACGGACTGGGGAAAGTTTGAATGGAATCTGGCAAAAAGTTTTAAAAAAGTTATGTAATTTTGGAATCACTAACAGTATGGGCACTTCAAATTGGCTGAATCTGTAATTTCACTGTGATGTAGTGCTGGACAATTCTCATTTATTCCAACACACAAAATGACTGAAAAATGAAAATATATAGAGTATTTAAAAGATTTTTTCAATCTTTAGAGGACCTATATAATGTGTTATCTATAATACCGTATAATGGAATAGGCATTTAGTCTAGAAGGAAAACCGAAAATAATGATACTTGGGCATGATAAACGGAAAGGTCAAACATTCATAACTCCCTTAATTTTGGTCCGATTTATTTCAAACTTTCGCCATTCTGTTTCTCTTATGATTTGTATGATTTATTACGCATGAAGGTGTAACAATGGTCGGATTGCCCTTTCAATAATACAAGCTCATAATCAAATTCATAATCAAATTCATAATCAAATTCATAATCAAATTCATAATCAAATTCATAATCAAATTCATAATCAAATTCCAATAGTTCAGTTTTCTTCTGAAAATACCTTTTATCTGTTAGAATTAAAAATTGAACATTGGAATAAAAATGATAAATTTGAATTTCCCTTACACTCTGTGTCAGTGATCGAATTTCATCAAAACAGTGTTTTAAGTTTTAAACAGCATTCATCGAATGCCATAAGCTATATTACCATTTTGGTGTCGTTTATATTGTTTAGAGGACATTTTGTAAAAGTGAAATCGAATATAAACACAAAACCAGTCGCTTGTAGCCGCGTGAAACAATTATTGCCTATTCTTGTTTGCAGGTTGTGATTATCATGTATTTATCACTATTGTAGTCTCCAATTCCATCACTAGCATCTGTCTCAATGTTTTTTTGTTTAGATCAACGTAGGAGCAAGTGGAGACCAGTGCAGTGACAGTGTAGGGATTAAATCAGATGAATGGTTATACCCGATTGAGAGGCAGTGTGAAGGGTTCCCACCACTCTTTATCACCAATACCAGTCAAGTGAATGTTCGTCTCGTTCTCGGTTTGACAAAGATCTCTGAAGGGTTTCAAGCGAATGTAACTTTCATTGGTAAGGCATCACTAATTTGTCTCTGATCTCAGGAAATGTTGGTCCATTGAAAACTCTTCTTAGGAAGGTTTTTTCTCACCTAACAACAGGAGCGATTCTAGATTTTCGTTTGAGTGGAGGGGTATTTTAAGGGAGTTGGGCGTTCTTGCAATCATTCATTACATGGGCTCCCCTCCCCTTAAAGCCACCCTAGAACCACTTCTGCGTCACACAATAATGACCCCAACGTGTGTCCCATATAATGCTTTGTAAACATATAGTGACATGGAAATGGCTTTTGCTTGATGTTCTAGTAAGGCTATCATATTGATAGTCGCCAGATATACGTATATCTTAGATGTGATCAGTAACGCGTGAGACAAAATAGCTTGGACTTTCCCAATAACAATTCCTTGAGAAAAGCCAAGTTGACCAAGGAACTATGAGACCAATAACCCTCAATATATGCCATAGCTAATGGGCCATCACTACAAACAGGGAAAATAGCTTACCAAAATAAAATTATAAAATTGCATTTGCTGTACATACTTTTTTTGGTATTTGATTTTGCCTATTATTAAATATATTAATTAGTTCTATTTCTATGTTATATCCTACCCATGTTGTACTTTTGTATAAAAGTGTTATATGTGATTTCCTCTTTTACACTGATGCGCCTCGAACATTTGACTTCAAGTGGGTTTGGTGATTTTTAAAACTTGTATACACCTATGAATAGATATCATTGGTCGGATGCATGCACATTCCAGTGTTTATATGCACTTTATATTTGCTTATCAAAGTTCATGGGATGTCGGTCAGTGAAGTCCAAATGCAAGACATGATCATTCCTCAGTATTCATTTCCCGTTCTATTTTCCAAAATATTTAGATAAACCCGGATGTTTTGAGAGCAGTTTTGACCAATGTTCATCACTCTTAAACGAGTGTGGTGGAAGTTCTGGGATCATCATATCACCTAACTACCCAATGCTGACCGTAGGTGTCATGAGATGTAGATGGCGTATAACAACTCCAGACAATTCCTATGTTCGTCTTCACTTCACAGACTTCTTCTTTCCATCCGATTGCCCCGATCATAGTGTGACCATTTACGAACAAAATACTGATGCAGATGTACAACTTGATACGTTCTGCAGTGAGAACCCGCCCGGGGAACTTCTAGAGAGCAATCTAAATTCTGTCACGATTGCTTTAAATAATGCCATGGAATATAAAGGAATACGAATGATGATTGAATACGAAGCTGCGTTCTTTGAAAAGCCGTATTCAAATGACTCTGATACAGGTTAGAATAACACCAGATAATCTGCTATACCATTCGAATATCATTTTTGTATTTTAACAGTATTTTGCCAAAAGCAAGAAACTCTGTAAACGATTACAGGTTGATAATATATAGGCCAACAGATGAGCATCCTGGAATGCACAACTGACTATGTAAGAGGCTAAAGTTTAATTAGATATGTTGATGTGTGAACAGGTTTATCTTAAATTACCAACATTCATTTATTGATTAAATAATAGATATAGTTTCAAAACACTTGTTTATTCGTAGAGCACTCTTGCCCGCCCTCTACGGCATCGAGCCCTGGCCACTGGGACTATGTAAATGGATCCTGCTATCAGTTTGTACAATACTCGGAGAGATTGACATGGGAGGCTGCTGAAGATCATTGCCAGTCTACTGTTGAAAACGGTCACCTTGTCAGTATCCGCAGCAGGGATGAAGCAATATTTATTCACTATATGATGACGTCGCATTGGCCTGTCACTGAAAGCGACACGTATATTGGTAGGTAGAAATCCTGATCTGATTTTTCATGGATACACTCGAAGCTGCCAACATCTTGTAAACTCGCACAGGTGGTAAAGCTGAGGAGTCACTGAGTGGATAAGTATTATATTCCTCAGAGAGTGTAGTCTGCTCTCTAAAAAAAAAAAAATCGAGTGATCACGGACGTCACTCCTCTGGAGAGTGAAAATGTAGTGAAAATAGAATGAACATTCACTCTTTTCTTCTCAGAGAGCACTCTAAAATCAATCGATTTTCACTCCTAAACAAGTGATCACGGACGTCACTCCCGAGAAAGTGAAAATAGAGTGAAAATTCACTCTCTTTTTTTAAGAGAGTGCATATTGCTTTTATTGTTCTGAAGTCAATCCAGCCGTCATTTTTTGACGACATGTCATTACATGAGAAACATTGATAGCTTGGGAAAGATTTTATAATCACTTTTTGTTTCTAGTTTGGTGCAAAATCCGGCAGAATAAGAAATAATGCTAGACGTTAATCCATAATGAAGCCCAATAAAATATTGTATAAGGCCAATATATATGAAACAACACTAGAGTCATGATAAAATAAAGAATAAGCATGTCAAGAAATAATATTAGTGCTTTAATTATCTTTGTAGCTTAAGCAACTACTTGTCAGTTTTCAATATTCTAATTGCACAATACAATCCATGACAATTTGATGTAATTCCCTCACCCTATCTAGTATTCTGTCTTGATCCCCTGATAACTTGCGTTAAAATAACATTGATTATTTCTATATTTATCTATTTAGATTCATTATTTGTTTGAAAAAATATATACCAGTAGATTACACATTTCTGAACGAAAGATAAATAATTTAATTTAATTTGTTAATTAATTTGAATTGCTTTGTCAGGTTTGGGTAACAGGAACTACAGAGGTATCTTTCAATGGACCGATGGATCACCTATGACATACACAGACTGGTATATCCCACCATTGTAAGTATTAATCTCTTGACTACTCGATTGTATCATATACTCGAGCTTATACAGGCGAAACCAGTTTCCCGTAGGCAAGGGCTTAAAGGCTAGGGTTTGCTTCTTTAGCCTTTCTGCTAACAATGACACCCCTCTTCCTATACCTAACAAAATAATGACAACAACGCATGAAATGATAGTGTATTTTCTATGATAACAAATAATTATATCCTTTCAAGTTGATGGGCAAAAACAATTAAGAAACGAAAATGAAATTGAATTTAATCTTTAGTAATAAACAGAAAACTCCGATAAGAGTCGTGTTTGTGAGTTCTCTAATTTTTTATCACTTTATTACTTCTTGACCATCGACAGGAACTGAATAAATGGGAACAAATGTGCTCAGTGCCATCATATACTATACAGATTTATCTTTAAGTGAACTCAAACGACATAAAGTATACTACACAGGAGAGTGACTAGAAGTACCTGACAAAATATCAAAAGAAATAAAGTAAATTAAAGTAATTGGAATACTTTACATTTCAATATTTTTTCAAATTCGTCCTGTCCCTGACAAACATGACTGTTATCGGTGTGTTTTTATTACGAAGTATTGAATGTATACGCAGATCATCAGACTTCTGTGGAAACATTGTATGACTCCTTCAGGCTATGTTGCTCGTTTTCTTTACTATCTCTAGGTCAAATTGGAAAAAAAGATGCTGTATCAAAATAAACAATCTTTCTCTAGCTATGTTCAAAGCACCATTAATAATATGCTGATATTTGAACTGATTAATCGATCACTGATAGTTGACACAACATACGGGTATTTTTATGATAGAGCATCGTAAATATGTGAATGACTATTAACTTTTTTGTTTTTCACATTGATATGACACCCAAACTGCAAGGGTTAAGTTCGAATGGTGAATTACATTTTAGTAGACCACATCTTGCTATAGAACCAGTCTTTATAAAAAGCTGTAATGTCATTTTCATTTCATTTCATTTCATTTCATAAGTGAAACAAATATAAAAGAATAGTTGACCTTCGCATGGCAGGATGAGAAGACGTATGAAGTGATTTTGAGTATTTCAAAGTCTCCTATCGACCCCCTCTTAGCCAAGTCATACCGATGAGACCGACAACAAACCGAAATTACATTACATTACACAGAATGACCAAGACTTAATGTCGTCAGCGGTCGCTCTGGATATGGCTTAGGCGTCGTAAGTGGAAGCTTAATCCTCCCTTTTCCCAAAAGTGAAATTTCATTAGGCTTTTGATATCATTTTACTCCATATAGCACGTCGGATAGCGAAACTGTTCGACCGCTGAACGAGCCCGATGGAGGAGGACTTGAATCATGTGTCCAAATTATCATGACAAGCATCCGATCGACAGCTTTATGGCGTACTATTCCGTGTCTTGCACGGTCTGGTTCTCAGTTCATTTGCAAGGTTACAGTCGTCTCAAATAACATAGGTATTATGCGTCTTTATACAGTTTGTTCTATTGGCCAATATCATGATGACCCTAAGGCAAAAAAGGGTCGGAATGGATACCACCCCTCCCCCAAACACACCCTCACGCACATACACACACACATTCTTGCGCGTGTCGGAATTAAAACCTCCCTTAACACGTTAACACGAACCTGATCGCATATTTTCAGGTGAATTTCCAAAATTGCTCCGATCGAGATTATTAAAATAAGATTTTATATTCATATCTGTATTGATGTGCTCTATTTATGTGCCAGATTTCAAGATATTTCGTTGCTCTAAGGCCGAAATCAGGAGGGGTGTGGAGTGCCACTTCGTAATTGCATAAGCACATTATTATATAACTGTTTTTTACTTCTTCACACAGTAGCATTAGGGACTTTTAGATTTGCACAACGACAACGTGGATTGCTACGATCGACGTCCTTTTAATGCACTGCCTTGAATGGACGTCCACGTAAATCTAAAAGTCCCTATTGTTAAGAAAGGAACACTTAGGCCCCAGACCTAATCGAACTGCGTTACGTTGATTGAATATGAGATCACATTTTGTGCGGCATTTTGTTTAATCTGTTATAACTGATAACTATTTGTTTTCCTGGTTATTTTCCTATAGATATCTCACGCACTATCTCAGTTGAACTTGACTTCATAAACCCGTCCAATATACCTGAATGCCCAGCTACTATGATTACATGTGGGACTGGTGAGTGTGTGCACAGTGTGTACACATGCGACCGTCTTCTAGATTGTGCTGATGGTACCGATGAACGTAATTGTCTCGATGGTAGGTTCAACATTTGTGAACAAATACGATCTGTTTAATTTATGAAGAGCTTGATTCTAAAAGGAGCTAAATCCACTTTTGATGAAAATTGGGTTATTGATATCAGAACATTGTTCACAATAAGTACCCGTCTTTCAACAAAATTATTTACCTACATTTTGGGAGCAATTTAAAAAAAATCTGGTAAACAATTACTTTTTTCTCCGAAGTTACAAAAATGGATTTAACTCCTTTTTGTAATTAAACTCTTCATATAGGCTTACGATCAAAGCAGGGACTTTTTTTGGGGGGGGGGGGGGGGCTGGAACCACTATATTATAGTCTCATATTATGACAGGTCCTGGAGCAACTCGAATATGTAATTTATCGTAATTTTCATTACTACCTTTTTTTACGCGCTAGATCGCTTCGCTCTGCGCACAGAAAAAGAAGAAAAAAGTTTAAGAGTTGATATTCGGATTGTGAGGAAGAATTTTTTTTAAAAATCTTGAATATACCTTTTGGATCAAATGTTAACCTAATGATGAAATATAGTGAAATTAGATATTTCACAATTTTTACAATGTAAGAATTTGTAAAACGGATAAGAATCAGCCGTTTAAATGTAATTGAATTCATCAAATTTAATTCTAACTTACAATAGCTAAGATGGTATCCTTGTTTTTAGTTTACGAGTGTGTGATATGATTGCATATTCTGTGTGGACCTGTTTGTAGTTGACACTGCAGCTTACCTGTTATCAGGGGCGTAAATCCCGGGGGGATGGGGGGGGGGGCTGCATCCCCCCTGACTTGAAGTAGGGGGGGATGGCCTGTACAATCATCCCCCCCCTGATTTTACAACAAAAAAAGAGAGAAAAAAAAGGAAGAAGAAGAAAAAAAATGTGATTGTTTCAATTTCAGCATAATGCATGAGAAATGTGTTTTTTTTTTAATGTATGTATAACTGTATAGCCTACACGTATACAGTATGTCACGATCATTAAGAGTAGTTGCGCGACGTGAGCGAACAAGCACTTCATAAACTTCAGAATAATTTTTCGTTATTTTGAAAGGTATTATTATAGCCCGGACGTAAAGTGCGCCAGCGCGCGAGCGCTTAAAAAGTGCAATCATGTACAGTAGATGCCCGGCTCCGCCCATTAAGTGTAATTTAGGGTACGCGTATGCTCGTTCCCTCCCTTCGAGAGCACCCTCCCCCCGCCCTATCTCAGGACTGCCAACATTTCTAAATCCCCCTTTCGCCGGCTTTTCGCTGGCTTTTTCAAAAAACAAAAACAAAAAATCAGATGATCTCTAGTTGATCGAGGGGGACTGGGAGCCGATGTTTTTACTTTTTAAAATGAAGTAATCCTGAATGAGCTTTCAAAGCTAGCAGGAATTTCAGGAATTTGATCCCGGGA
This sequence comes from Strongylocentrotus purpuratus, assembly GCF_000002235.5. NCBI lineage: Eukaryota > Metazoa > Echinodermata > Echinoidea > Camarodonta > Strongylocentrotidae > Strongylocentrotus > Strongylocentrotus purpuratus. The sequence continues at coordinate 8,873,426 of NW_022145603.1, forward strand.
TTTGATCAATTTTTCTATGAAATTCAAGATATTTTATAACATCCTTTTTACATTTCTCAGGATTCCAAAGAGAGAGAGAAAAAAAACCACCCCCTTTTTAAAGAAACTAAGAGTCGAGAACGGTATAACGAATCGTCTTCTTTCTCTAATGATTTAATGAAACGTAAAAGCTTCCGCGCTTTGCGCGGGTGGGGGAAGGGAAAAACTGAATTCAGATGAGGATTAAAAGTCGAGAACGGTACAACGAATCGTCTTCTTTCTCTAATGATTTAATGAAACGTAAAAGCTTCCGCGCTTCGCGCGGGAGGTGGGGAAGGGAAAAACTGAAGTCAGATGAGGATTAAAAGTCGAGAACGGTACAACGAATCGTCTTCTTTCTCTTATGATTTAATGAAACGTAAAAGCTTCCGCGCTTGGCGCGGGAGGTGGGGAAGGGAAAAACTGAATTCAGATGAGGATTAAAAGTCGAGAACGGTACAACGAATCGTCTTCTTTCTCTAATAATTTAATGAAACGTAAAAGCTTCAGCACTTCACGCGGGAGGGGGAAGGGAAAAACTGAATTCAGATGAGGATTATTTTCGAGAACGGTACAACGAATCGTCTTCTTTCTCTAATGATTTAATGAAACGTAAAAGCTTCCGCGCTTCGCGCGGGAGGGGGAAAAGGGAAAAACTAAATTCAGATGAGGATTAAAAGTCGAGAACGGTACGAAGGAATCGTCTTCTTTCTCTAATGATTTAATGAAACGTAAAGGCTTCCGCGCTTCGCGCGGGAGGTGGGGAAGGGAAAGACTGAAGTCAGATGAGGATTTAAAGTCGAGAACGGTACAACGAATCGTCTTCTTTCTCTAATGATTTATTGAAACGTAAAAGCTTCCGCGCTTGGCGCGGGAGGTGGGGAAGGGAAAACCTGAATTCAGATGAGGATTAAAAGTCGAGAACGGTACAACGAATCGTCTTCTTTCTCTAATGATTTAATGAAACGTAAAAGCTTCCGCGCTTGGCGCGGGAGGTGGGGAAGGGAAAAACTGAATTCAGATGAGGATTAAAAGTCGAGAACGGTACAACGAATCGTTTTCTTTCTCTAATAATTTAATGAAACGTAAAAGCTTCAGCACTTCGCGCGGGAGGGGGGAAGGGAAAAACTGAATTCAGATGAGGATTATTTTCGAGAACGGTACAACGAATCGTCTTCTTTCTCTTATGATTTAATGAAACGTAAAAGCTTCCGCGCTTGGCGCGGGAGGTGGGGAAGGGAAAAACTGAATTCAGATGAGGATTAAAAGTCGAGAACGGTACAACGAATCGTCTTCTTTCTCTTATGATTTAATGAAACGTAAAAGCTTCCGCGCTTGGCGCGGGAGGTGGGGAAGGGAAAAACTGAATTCAGATGAGGATTAAAAGTCGAGAACGGTACAACGAATCGTCTTCTTTCTCTAATAATTTAATAAAACGTAAAAGCTTCAGCACTTCGCGCGGGAGGGGGGAAGGGAAAAACTGAATTCAGATGAGGATTATTTTCGAGAACGGTACAACGAATCGTCTTCTTTCTCTAATGATTTAATGAAACGTAAAAGCTTCCGCGCTTCGCGCGGTAGGTGGGGAAGGGAAAAACTGAATTCAGATGAGGATTAAAAGTCGAGAACGGTACAACGAATCGTCTTCTTTTTCTAATGATTTAATGGAACGTAAAAGCTTCTGCGCTTCGCGCGGGAGGGGGGGGGGGGGACTGAATTAAGACGAGGATTATTTTCGAGAACGGTACAACGAATCGTCTTCTTTGTCTAATAATTTAATGAAACTTCAAAACTTCGGCGCTTTGCGGAGGAGGGAGGGGGAAATCGCCCCTCCCTGCCTCCCCCCCCCTATTACGCCAATGCTGGTCACCATTACTTACCAATATTTGGCTCGCATAATTTCAAATTTGGCCCCCCCCCCTAAGAAATCCTGGATCTGTGTATGTATGCATGTATAAATTTATGTACATTTTTTTGGGTATGTGCGTGTTTGTTGTTTGTTCGTTTGTGTGTGTGCGTGTGTGTGCGTGTGTGTGTGTGTGCGTGTGTGTGTGTGTGTGTGTGTGTGTGTGTGTTGTGTGTGCGTGTGTGCGCGCGCTTGTTTAAATTAGTGTGGGCCTGTGCTCGTGCTAGTATTTGATGGCTATCGCCGACCATCCCCCCCATCCCCCCCCCCCACTCCTCGGTACGGATTTACGCCCCTGCCTGTTATACAGTAGCAAAGCTGTGTACAATTTCTCAATTCTTAATGTAATACCCAGATAAAGTGTGAATTTCGGGCATTATTTTCTTACTGATATAAAAATTAACTAATCATCAATAACCGTTAAATTCTTCGGTAAAAGCAATCCTGGTTACCGCAATTGTTTATTTCTCCATTAATGCAGTGATTCTACATTTCCCTTATAGTTATTAACTTTTTCTTTCTTTACGAACACACTCCTAGATGTGGGATGTTCTTCTACAAGTTACACATGTAACAATGGTGAATGCATTTCAATGTCCTTTTATTGTGATAACGTGACGCACTGCGTGGATGGGTCGGATGAGCTGGATTGCGGTAAGCAAAATAATCCAGATGGTGATAATAATATTAGTAATAATACAAAAAACAGCCATAGTGCTGAAATAATAACAATAATGATAATAATAATAATAACAAATATCAATAAATGTCCACGCTTTCTGTCATATTATATAAATAAAGTATGTGACAATAAAAGAAGATAATAATACTAATGTTATTATTAGTGTAATTATCATCATTAAAAGCAATAGCCCTTGGAACAGTAAGAATCTGTGAAAGAATGTCAACGGAATGATGATTTACACGAAATTCTGACTACAGAATGAAACATTTTTGGAATGAAACAATTTTTTTTAAAGTAGCGAGATGAATGTTCTAATTCTAACAAAATCTTGTAAATTATAATTTTATATCAAGTGATCGTAAATTTACAAGAGCAAAAATGCTGACTATGGAAAGCATTTTCATCCCATTCTGTTGGATGTTATTTTTAACCTGGCTTTTTACAGACGATCAGTGTATTATGATGATAATGTTATTGATTTCAGTTGCATTTCTTTCTATTAATGCAGCACCCTACAACTGCAATACGGGCGAATTCCTGTGTGATAACGGTCGATGTATAGCATATGGGCTCAAATGTGATTTGGTGGATCATTGCTTTGACAACTCTGACGAAATGTATTGCGGTGAGAAGCTGCCTTTTCGGCTCCTTTTATACTTTTATGTATAAACCTGACATTTATATTCCTTCTGTTTGTCTAATTTACGTATATTAGTTATGTATTACTAGGACCTTATTCTAATCATTTTATACTCCACACAGAGATTGGTTTATTTTGTTTTGTTTTCAAATTATTTTCCCACTGCATTGTAAAACCTGTATAAAATGACTATATACTCTAGCCGCGTTCACAATCAAAAGAAATGTATACAAAGGGACATTAAGTACTTTTGGGATGGAAAACTGTGAGCAGACAATATTGACACAGGCCCATACCATTGTTATCATAATCATGGTAATTTTAGATACTTTCATAAAATAATACTATGGAAACACTGTATATAGACTATAACGTTATTACAACAAGGTGCACTTGACAAACCTTTGATATTGTAAACACATCTTTAAACACATTGTGGTCCTGTCATCATTGCTGTTTTTGCATTTTTTTTGGATCATAGCAAGTTCATGTCGTTAGCAATATCAACTGAAATGAAGAACGACAATTTTCACCGTATCTAAGATGTTTACATATATCTTTACCCCAGTTCATCGGATTCATTCACGCACAATGTACACCATCCCCACTCCCTGGGGAGTATTCCTACCAAATGGTCACTGTAAAGGCGTATGGAAATAACTAACACAATTGCTTTCTTCATCCTACCAGGTCCCCATTTCTCTCCTGGATGTGGAGTGGCAAATATAGATTAATGCTCTTTCAAAGGACATTGGGTCTGTGTCGGGGATTGAACTCACGACCTTTGCTTGTCGAGTGAAGTGCTCAAACCACTAGACTACGATATTTTTAAGACTCTACAATGGATTCATTTAAAAGGTAGACTAATGTGTGTATTTATTCCTGGATTTTTGTTGTTGTTCAGGATCTGGATCAGATAACAGGTTCACGTGTTATAACGGTGACGAACATCCACTCTCCGTTCAATGTGATGGGATCATTGACTGCATTGGGAGCTCTGCAGAAGATGAATTGGAATCGTGTGGTACGTGTCATTATTTATTTGATCCAAGCTTTGAAACTTAAAGGGAAAGTTCACCCTGATCTGAATTTGGTTTCAATAGAAGCAGAAAATTGGGGAAAAGATCAGTGATAATTTGAGCAAAATCTGATAAAAAATAAGAAAGTGAAGTTTTAATCAATCAAACACAAATTGGCAACACGGCGACGAATCTAGCGAGTTCCTCTCCAATTTGCTTTGTACTAAAACAATTTTTGTACTGTCTAAAGAGAATATTGTATCATACATGTCCCCTTGAAATAATAATTCCACGTTGTATGAAAATGTATAATATTACTGATCAGCAATTTTTTTTAAAAACCCAAAATGGACATTAATATTAAAGATAAGATGTGGAAAAGGGAAAAGCGTCATTCCTACAATGTTGTATTGATGATGGTTTAGGGCAAGTTCAAGGTAGGTCAATACGTCACCAATTATTATTGAATTATTATATGAAACTGTGAACACATATGGACTTAAAATAGTTTTGTTATGCTTTGACTTAGCTCTAGGTGTACAATCATTCAATGTACTGAAATCTTAGATGCAGGTGGTAACGTATGAGACAAAATAACTTGGGCTTGCCCTCAATCTTGTTTTTTTTTAAAAAGTATTGTCTGAAGTATCATTGAGTGTCATTCCCTTTGCTTTTGATCTTGAGTTAGATTATGTTGTGATTTTTGTTTACAGAATACAGAAGACTAAATGATAAGTGTTAAGATGAAGAGATTGAGTGTAGTAATGATGTATTTGCGGATAAAAGTTCTGTGTGCATGTATGGCATCATATAATGTCATGGGGGATGTATTTCTTTGTATTTGAAATAAACCTATTCGCTTTGTTTCAGACTACAGACGACTGAATCATAACTGTGCCGATCAAGAGATTGAGTGTAGTAATGGTGTATGTGTGGATACAGGTTCCCGATGCATCTATGACATCAACCCTAGTCAATACATCTCTGGATGTAGAGATGTTTCTCATCTTAGGTCATGCGGTAGGTCGCAATCTATCTGTAATTAATAATGATAATAATAATAATATAATAATAATAATAATAATAATAATAATAATAATAATAATAATAATAATAATAATAATACACAGGAAATCTTCATTAGCGTCAATGCTGTGGTGCTGAGAATGTTATAACAGATGAGAACAGGGGGTGTTTTACAAAGATCCTAATTCGAACTTGGACTTAAAATTTATGGAGAGCCATTTGTAGCCTTAAAACAATATATTCAAAAGCAAAAATACATGTATTTTAGACTTTTCATAGATTCCACAACAAGAACAAGAAATCTCTTTGATAATAGAAAATATGAATGATTTGAATCAACATTTTATGCCTTTTAAAATAACCTTTACAAAATATTTTCAAAGATGCTAACAGTTTTCCATATTTTTTTAAGTCCAACTTAGAGTTAAGTTTGACCCAGCTCTTCCTGCAGCCCCTTCAATTATTATTACTCCAACAATTACCAGGTGATTATTTTGGATGGAGGGTGGTAAATAAGACTTCTTGCAAAAAGGAGGATAGTGCTGGCCTGGGATTCGAACCATCAACCCTTGTATTGAGAGTCAAGTGAATGAACCACTCTACCTATAGACACCTCTGATATTGTTGTATTGCCCTTAATCAGAATATCGTCAAAACATTATAACAATTAAAAGTTCGATGAGTTAAACGCCCTTGTAGTTCTCAGAAGACGGTATAACAATTTAGAATCTTTTCATTTGGCATCGTCTGTGCCTGTGAGGCGAAACGCGAATGAACCACTGTAACCCTTGGGTCTCTCCTCCCGGCATAAAACTGAATGGGGTGTGCAGGTGGACCACTACGCCGGGGTTCCCCTACTCTTTTACATACAGTGCAGTGGGTTCTTAGCGTGCAAAGGTAGTGACTTTCCTCTACAGGGGCCTCCATTTAACATCCTATCCGAGTGTTTCCACTGTAACGGGGGAGGGGAACGTTGGAACACAACTCATGCTTCAATCATCCGCCTGGATTGGATTTGAACCCATGATCTTTGGTTCGACAGGCAGGCGCTTTACTGATCGAGCCAACTGGCCTCCTTTCGATGACTTTTATAAATCCTTTTCAATCACCGTCTATCCTTACAATAATATCTTGAAGAATATTAGATAGTTGGTATATTACATGGGATTCTATCACAATCATTTCAACAAGTAATAGGCCTACCACAGCCATTATAAAGCTCATTTTTATCTCCTCTAACTTTAATGAGATTTTAGAAGTGATAATAAACTTTTCATCCATGAAAAAGAAATCATTGAATCAAGTCAATAAGAACATGCCAACATATGCCTTTTAATACAGGGGACTTCCAATGTCCGGACTATTCTATTAAGTGTCCTGGTTCCTACTGCATACCGTTGAGGTTCCGTTGTAATGATGTATGGGACTGTGCGAATGGAGAAGATGAGCTGGAATGCGGTGAGTTTTTAGTTGCCCTTGTATTTTGATTGGAAGACCTTATTTACTAAAATACACTCTCTGTATCAGCTATATTCTCATGATATATATATATATATGTGTGCATATTGCGTAAATCATCATTTTATGAATGGTTTCATATCATTCATATATTTATGAGAGCTTCAACTCAAAGTGTGCTTTATCTATAATGTAATCTCAGATATTAGAAATGTGTGAATGCATAGGGAAATAATGTAACCATGAGACAATATCTCATCTGAAATTAATAATTTAAATATTACGGGTGGATAACAGCGAAGTAAATATAGAGCCCTCAGCGTCTCATGCAAGGCAGTATTTACTAAAAGCATTAAATATTTGTTGAAAAAGGTTCGGTCATGTTAACATATTTTGCAGATGGCGAACATAAGAAATAAATATATCCTCACTATTATTTTAATATATATATATATAAACAGCAGGTTGGCTTTTGAAAATGTTCCCAAAGCCTTTTGTACACGCTGCCGGCATGCGCATTGAACGATGAGGGAATAATGTTTACAGTTCGCCTTTTGCTGTTTTCCGAGTATTTTCTTGTACGAGGTTTTTTAAAGTTCTATCTGCACTGTGGAGATCATTGACCATGGTGAAGGATAGGCAGTGCAAACTTACGCGGCTGAAGTTTTAGCGAGGAGTGGACCCATTCTTCACGAAGATGCCGATTGCCATAAAATTTGGATAAAACATAGCAACGCTTACGACTAATGGATTTTACTGCCTCCTCACCCAATGGGAAATGTATACTAAATCTGTTTAAAAAACCGTCTTATAAACCATCATCGCAACACTGTGCAGAACGAAACTCCATAAGGAGTCAGTGTCCTGTTCCTTCGTACTGTCACCAACCATCTGTCAAGTAATTAGATTTGCGATGGCAAGAATGAGCAATTGACTTGTTAATACCATCTTAAATATATCAAAGCTCTTACAAATAACTAATCTGGTTAAATTATGGACTTTCTTCTGCAGATCGTTTTGTATGCCCACCGGGGACCTATAGTTGCAGAAGCAGCAGCACCTGTATACCATTGGTGGAGGTCTGCGATGGAATTCGTCACTGTCCCGAGGCTGATGACGAACAATTCTGCGGTAGTTCTTAATATTTTGCTGCAGTGATTTCCTACATTGTATTATTCGTTTTAAAATTAAAAAAAACCAAAACAAGGGGGGGGGGGGTTCCTCTAAAACACACACATAAAAAAGTTAAAGGGGGTTCAACCCCCCCCCCTCCCCCCTCCCCCCCCCCCCCCTGCATACGCGCCTGTTCGTAGAACAAATAATCCCGATAAGAATGGTTAAAGAAAGAAAGGCGAATGGCCGTACTAAAAGACAAAGATCGATTGGAAGGAAAAGTAGGAGGTATCAGACCTAGAGGAAAACCAAAAACTAATTGGGAGGGGAACATTAAGACATGAAATGGAAAGTCTCTGCAAGAGTGTACTAGAATGGCAGAAAACAGAGATGTGCGAACAAAAAACAAAATGATGCAATTAACCGCCGAGCTGGGAGGAGATACTTTGATAATGAAATAGATATTAATTCTAAATTACAATCGTGATTATCAAACAAAGTACCCGGTAAGGGATTTAAAAAAATGCTGAAGTATAATAACCCTTCCACCCTGCATTTACATTGGTGCACGTTCATCGGGCTTAGTTGACTATATAGATCACGTGGTATTTGGTTAATTTTCCCTGCCATTATATTCGGCAAGACATAAATCTATATCTGCCACTCTTCATCCAGGTGAACAAAAGGGGTCACCGGTAGAAAGGAATTCCTTGAATGATTGAACCTCCTTAAAATGGAGGCTAAACTCACACCAAGGGATTGGAATGTTTCTTTAATATTATTTCAAGGGCAGTACAGTATGATGGGGTGACCAAAATTCGCGGAGATGTTTGCAAATATTAGGAAATGTGATATTCGATCCATGATTTTTCATATTCTTCACAAATTTATTAAAGTTCAATTTATTACCAGATGGACGGCAAAGCTTTTGATGACAAATTGATTCAACTAGAAAATGAATCGTCAAAGAATTACGGAGATATCATGACCTCACAATTCGATGTCGGATCGGCATGCACTGCAACTGACGAAAAAGTCAAAAACAATACCTTAATTCGCGCACGGGGGTTTTACAGCTGGTTTATCAAAAAAAGCGATCCATCAAAATATGAAAAAATGCTTAATTTACAAAGCAAATAATAATAATAGTAACAATACTCAACTTTTATATAGCGTGAATTACAATTAAGTCTCTAAGCGCTTCCAAACTTAGAGATTATTACCCCGGCTTTAGCTGTGCTGCCAATCATGGCGCTCTAGTATTCCAATGAATTAATTCCTGCCAGGTACCCATTTACATCACCTGGGTTGAGTGTGGCAAATGTAGGGAATTAGTTGGTGTCACTTTTTACTTACAATTTTGATGAAATCTTATCTCGACATTAAGATTCCTAGACCCTTTTCGGCAGATTGTAAGTAAGCCTAAAGCCTTAGGTGTGAAGTATATGGGCAGGGGAACTATAAGACTATTATTCATTTTGCAGGTGTATCATGTCCGCGTGGTTGTAACTGTACTGGACTGGTCTTTTTATGCGGCCTCCCAGACATTGAAGAAAACCCTTCTTTCATCTTCTCAGTGACAGCGAAGAAGATGTAAGTATGATGGGGTGTCCAAAATTCGCAAACATTTAACAAATAATTAGGAATATCATATTCGATTCATGATATTCATGTTCTACGCAAATTCATTTAAATCAATTAATAACAAATGAACAGCGAAACCCTAGACTACAAATGGTGCAACTAGAAAGTTAATCATCAAAAGAATATCGACGTAAATACAAAATTCTTTAAATATTCACGTCTATACACGCGTCATATTCAATCAAAAGTTACTCCCAATATTTACTCGCAATTTAAAATGGCGCCCATTTCGGCGCATGCGCACTCTTGTAACCGTAAAAGGCTGTATTACATGGTTCACTGTCTATCCAAAGGAAATTGTATTTGATGTTTTTATATTGGTATTGACATTCATTTTTTATTCTCATTCATATGGTTTTATTTTTTACAGTGTCATTACTGCAGCACCTCTCATCCTCACATCAAACGATGCTACAACAGATCAAATCATTCCCATATCAGGTGATCAAGACGAAGATCACGTGACATACTATACTCCCTTTAGGCCCTCCGACTATCCATTCCTAGCTGAGCTGTAAGTAATATGCTCCCTTTTAAATTCCAATATTTAAGTTCTACTTAGCTTACCCTTTCATTACAGAAGACGAAATATGATATTTCAAATTAATACACATTATTGCAATATAAATATATCATTCATTTTTATTTTTATTTGTTTGAACTCTCTTATGTTTCTATAATTATCCTCATCATATTGGTTGCATACAACAGATGCAGCATTTAATCTATTATTGTTCAGGGCCCCGTCTTATAAAGAGTTGTGATTGATTCAAATCAATCGTAATACCTCTTATCAATCACAAGTTTGCATTCCCCTATCCCTTATGTACATAGTAACTATGGTTGGGATCGATATTGATCGCCAATAAGTTGCGATTAATATCAACTCTTTGTAAGACGGGGCCCTGGTTTGATATCTGTATTGTAAGAATTAAGGTGAAGTTGTTTCATATCACGAAATTGAAAGAGCGTACGCGTATAACTACACTACCCTCTCGACTTATTTGAGCATCTGTAGTTAGGATACATTTAATCTTTCTCGATATTTATACAGAAGAGATATTTTGAACAGATATTGTAAAATATAGTACAGCATGAAACCCCATATGGTAAATTGATAAGGTCTCTTTTTCTTCTCTTTTTTACTTAATGTTTGAGATATGCAAAATGTTTACGAGCAATTTGTATATTTTACGTTACGTGAATGATAATTTTGCATCAAATACGACATTGCGACTGTTTAATGTGACACTTTTAAAGGTATAGACCAGTTTTGGAAACGCCCCTCTCAAAAAATGAAATTTAAGCTCTTATTACCAATCATGTGAAAGAATATTTTTGACTAATACATGATGATGTAAATTTTGCCAAGAAACCGCCTACTAATTGATATATTTGGTACATTATAATATTTATCCGGACTGGATAGGTAAAGCGTAGTCCCATATACATCTTTCTGTGTACAGTGGTTGGAACTTTACCAAGACTGGGCCGAATTTCTTATCATTTTGATGATTCCAGAACCTTGCAGTACACACCAATACTTATATGCTAGATGATCAACCTTTTTTGATCGATTCCACAACGTTTCTTTCACAATGTAATCGCATGACCAGAACCTTAATGCCAATTATTGTACATTATGATTTTCTCTTGTTATTTTAGAGAGCTGGTAGATACTGATATAAAGACGATTCCTGCCTCAATCTTCACTCAAAATCAAGATCTGTACTATCTGTGAGTATGTCTGTAGTTGACATAAAAAGGTCTATAATGGGACTCCCATATTGATTGGTTCTAATGGATTCTCGGACCAACTTTTCCAGAAATATTCAAACAAGCCCCCCCCCCCAACTCTCACTTCACTTGCTTCCACTTGTCATCAGAGGTTCCATATTTTTCCTTTTATGAAATAAAGACTCAACCCATCATGAATTGGTATATAATGTAACATGTTCATTTCAGCCCTGGGGCAGCCAACCATGCACATTTCTCTGTCACTGCATGTTTGAATGATGAAATAAACCTTGAATTGAATTGAATTATACATTGCGTTTCACCCTAGTCTTTCAAACTACAAGCATTTTTGCGGTGAAAATCAACATTAATACTTCTGTTGAACAAAGCCTTGATTCGTATTTAAGTTGTGTAGATAAGAGACACGCCCATTTTCTAGGCGAAATCATGACTAAATCATTGTAAATTATCAAGCTTTAGTTTGAACAAATTCTATGGCATTTTGTTTAAATAACGATAATAATCCCACTCTGATCATTAAAGGCTGTATCAGTATTATTTCAAATACAGTATTAACCATTCTGGTGACATTGCTTCGGCAGAGTGCAGTGGCGCACCCCCACCACCACCCACCACCACCACCATGGTGAAAAGGTCAAAATTGAAAACAGGCAATAAGATTGAAAGAGAGAAAGAAAGAGGGGAGACAAATTTCGTAACTCCGAGGCCTTGTTTTTTATCAGCAACTTAAGACCAATCCCCCCCTCCCCCTTCCCATGAGCCACGCTATACACCACTGGTATATACCAACCCTGAATAAGATGAGTCCTACTTGCCTATCATGCACCAAATATGTTGGATAAACATTTCTCTTTTTCCTTTTGTTAATCAGCTCTCTTTGTCAAAATCCAATTGAGACGATCGAGCTAGGTGCTTTCACGAATTTGACCAAGCTACGGGTATTGTAAGTTCAAGGCAGTAGGTTATGATCTTGTCGAACTAATCGCCATGTCTTTTTTTCAAAAGGCTGTAACGTTTATTTTGTATAGTTACATACATGGTAAAGCCTGTAGTTATAACCCTAACAGATCCATGTTATAAATTAATTAATTAATTTTATTCCTGGTATTATTTTACGTTATCTTAATATTTCAACTTATTCATATATAAACTGCAGAGTCAACGTTAAATTAAGTTTACAATAACGTCACAAATACAGTGGACTGATTCCACAGTTTGTACGTCTGTAATTTGATTTTTATGGAAGTGTTTCCTAAGGCGTCAACTCAATTTAAGAACGTTGTTTTTTATCTTTACATTGCACACAAATATTGTCACTGTGGCACATTGTATTTATCCTGGGATAGATATACCAAAGGCTTAATGAGTTTTTAATTGTTTCGGGTGCAAGATTAAAAACTGTGCCAGGGTTGCAAAAGAGCTAATCCAGACCAGAAATGGTTAATTCTGCAAAGCCGTTGTGTTGCAGAAAGCAGTTCTTTCAATTTGGTGCCTATTGTTTTGTGCAAAATTGCAAGTGTTGCAAACGGGCAACCGTGCAGAGAGGCGACCAAAGCAAGAGAAGTGTTTATTTATTTCCTCTTAACCTTTTGAATGATTTTTCATAACGTATGGTCTCAATCATACCCCGCTTGAATGCTTAGTATTGTCTAGAATATTTTCAAATATTCAGGTATATTCAAGTATTTCGATTATATTTTTGGAAAATGCTCAGCATTATGAATTTTAGCTATTAAGCCATGAATTTGTAATACCTTGGTTGCATATGTTTTCATTGAGGTATTGAACGGTTGGTATAGTCTTTCAAAGATTTATCCTTACTTAGGCATTCGATCATCCTTACTTGAGAATTCATACTTTCCTCTGATAATTTTCATTTGAATCCTTTCAGGGACATACGCGAATCGTCTATACCTAGTAATGAAGCTATTCGAAAAGCCTTGCAGCAAATACCGTCTCTTCACACAGTGTGAGTACAGGGTTCATTGGTTCTTTGCCATTAAGGTTTAAAGCCATATTGTCTATAGTTCTATACTTAATGCTGTTATACCATACACTTTAATGTCGTCAATAAGCATTTAATGAAAGCATCAGCGTGTTCAATATTAATGAGGTGTATCATCAGAGGACATGTCATCATAAATGGCTTCCAACTAAAATTCTAAGTAGAACTAGTTACCAAATTAGCTTTGCTCGATTTCAACTGTAAACGATTCCTAAATGGATTGATCCTTGTCGGAAGAACAAAATGGCCCAATGTGCACTTCGTCATTATTCTGTCTTCGCACAGTATCTATGCGACAATCGATGGTTACACTCTTCATGTTATTCAGTTCTTCACTAGTGCCTCAGTCACACATTTGCGTATTTGGCTTGCGTATTGTTGCGTATATATGGCAAGCCATTTTAACATTTGTTCCTATTTCTTGATATCAGGAATTGAATTCTTGATATCAAAAATAGAATTCTTGATATCAAAAATAGAATTCTTAATATCAAGAATTACCATTGCTTTACAACAGAAAATCATTGCTTGATATCAAGAAATAGAAATAAATGTTTGCGGCTTGCCATAAGAACGCAGCAATACGCAAGCCAAATACGCATAGGTGTGATTGAGGCATAAGATTGCATCCATGTGAGCCATTGTGGTCACATTCTTTATGTTTTCCAAAACCATGATACGATTTCAATTACCTTTCATGCCATCATTTGACTGTTTTAACTGAATCTAGCTGAACATTATTTTTTAATCAGATGGGGGCAGAGGGTGCCCTACCATACGAAAAGGACTTTATGAATTGGTACTTGGTCCTACTTTAAGAATAAGCTCGATCAGAGGTGTCGTGGTCGAGTGGATACGTCGCCGGACTGTCGATCACAAGGTCCGCGATTCGAGTCCCGCCGCGGCATTAATGTCATTTGCCACACTCAACCCAGGTGATGTAAATGGGTACCTGGCAGGAATGAATTCCTTGAAATGCTGGAGCGCTGTATAAACGGGCAGCTGGGCTAAAGCCGGAGTAATAATAAATGCGCATTGGCATAGAATTATCTAGATAGACGGCGCTATAGAAATGCTTATTATTATTATCATCATAACTTGATGCATTTTCTTTCAACAGGTATGCAGACAGCTTCGCGTTTTGCTGCATGCTGGATTTAAATCCCGCCGATGAGTTTGCTACTACAGGATGTTTCGCACCAATCAATCAGTTCTCATCTTGTGATGATCTCCTCAAAGACAATACACTTCGCGTCTTCATGTGGATCCTAGGTATCAGTGCCCTGGCAGGCAATCTATGCACTATCGGACTACGAGTGTTCCGTAGGAAAGTGGTCACATCTACACGAATCCAGGCCAAATTGATTACTCACTTAGCTGTATCCGATCTATTGATGGGTATCTACATGTTGATCATTGCCATAGCTGATCAGTACTACAAGGGAGATTACGCGATACATGAAGACACATGGCGGGGAAGCGTGGTGTGTCGTGTCGCTGGTTTCATGTCTGCATTGTCTAGCGAAGTGTCTGTCTTTATCGTCATGCTCATCAGTATAGATCGAATCCTCTGCATCGTGTTCGCACAGCATCACCATGTACAACTTTCAAATAAGTCCTCAACAGTGTGGCTTGCTGTTGTGTGGGCTACTGCTCTAGTCTTAGCGATTGTGCCAGTCTTTTCGCTGGAATACTTTGGTCAGTTCTACGGCAGATCAAGCGTATGCCTGGGGCTTCCTCTATCGACTGATAGACCACCGGGATGGGAATATTCGCTTGCTTTATTTTTGGGACTGAACTTGGTTTGTTTTATAGTGACTGCTTTCTGTTACGTAGCCATTTTTGTCACTGTTCATAGATCGGCCAGGAATTTTGCAAATGCTAAAGATGGAGGGAGGCACGTCAAGTGAGTTAAAATCTAATTTATACAATTTATTATAGAAAGATTACAAGGGTTCATAGCAAAGTATGAAATAAACAGGCAAAATGCTATTAATGTCAAATGAATTACCTAAACATAAGTGTTGTACTTGAGAGATCCAAGCTCGGTCTGCTGTCTCATTGGCCAACCACACTCGGGAAATGTAATTTTTTTGGTGTACATATACATTGTTAAATTGAGCTCAAAAGCGTGTAGCGATGCCCAATTATTTTAAATAACAATAGAGTCTAAGAATTTTACCACTGTTCACTGCAAATAATTAATCTAAAGTGGAAGTAGGATGGAAAGATATGGTTGGCCCATTAATTGGATTGACAAGAAAGTCTTTTAATGGCTTTTAACGCTGGATTGGGACAATCTAATTAAGAGTGAACACTGTGGCGTAGTGACTGGAGAAGAAGAAGAAGAAGCTAGATTTGAATATCACTATCACCTAAAAGTGGTTGTAATATGTTTAGATGGTAACGGTACATCTCAATAATGTTTAAATGTTAACCAGTCTGAAGGCCTTATTTAATACCCACTCCCCTCCCCCTTTGAACTTTGATTGTTCTGCAGAAACGGCGCAAATGTGCAGGTCAAATTGGCAACGCGAATGGCGATGATCGTGGGTACAGACTTTATATGTTGGATGCCGATCATCATCATGGGATTACTAACAACTACTGGAGCCGTCGAGATACCTGCAGACGTATACGCATGGACAGCCGTCTTTATTCTCCCACTCAACTCATCTCTTAATCCGTATCTCTATACGATCTCCACCATTTGGCAACATCGTAAGGCCAAGCAGAAACGGAAGTCTCTGAGAGAATCTGATGGAACTCGTAAGTTCACTCTAATTTTAGAAGTGATTATGGATCAAATATAAACTGTATTTATATCAGGATCTATCATCTCATACCTAATGTTGACGAGCTGCATCATTTGTAATGTTCTAACGGAATTGGCTAGATATTGGTAACAAAAAGAAGCTAGGGTTTACGAGTGTATTGATCGTGGCCTTATACTTGTTATCAATAAAGTTACAAAAAAAGATTAAATAAGTTCTTGTGTAGCTACGGAAACCAGCAATTAAGATTGTTGTATGAACAGTTTTGCCTCTATATATCTGGATAGCCATAGAGAAATATTAAACTCGGAATTGTTCCGAATGTTGGATAATATTCATGGAGAATTTTGGGTATTTACTCTTTGCAGAATTATCATCTGTTTCTGCCGCTGTCGCCGTTTTGCCGGAAAGAAGGCAGATTCCTCGTGCTCTTCAGGAGAAGTACACTCACCTTACTTGTCAGTGTATACTCACACCTTACAACGCTCCCACCATCAATATGACTGTCGTACCACTATCCAAATACATCGAAGATAAAGGACAACCGCCCTCTGTTGTTGACTCTTCACTCATCTTGAGTGATGTGCGCAAGGCGATTTCCTACCTCAAATCGATATCGATTACCAAATTCAAGGTTACTGAAGATCAGATTGCTCTTCAGTTGGTGAGTTTTTATAATCCTCCATCTCAAAATCTAATCAAGTTATATGAAACCTAATTCTTAAAACCTAAAGCTATCGATGTTTTGTATAATATGCAGAGAAAATAATGCTTTGGACGTAAAGAATTAGGACAAAAATGTTCTTTACGTTGTTTTTTCGTAGGCCTATACTTTGATATGAGGGAATAATGCACCCAGACTTTGCTGGCTTACATTTTAGCTATATTACGCCAATCCGACAAAATTGTAAGCGTTGTTTTTGTTTTTCCTCACTTTACCTCAAACCCTTTAATGACCAGATTCAAATGAAATTCAAGAATGGAGCGCTAGCAGACTCATGCTAAACCAGTTATTGTCCAGTAACATTCATTAGTCTTGTTCAGACGGAGGCAAGTTAACCTGGAGCTAGTCGGGGTAGGTGTAAAAGTCGGACTAATGACCCCCCCCCCCCACTCAGTGTTATTTAGGGTACGCATATGCATGTTCCCTCCCTTTGAAAGCGCCCCCCCCCCCCTCTAAGTTCGGCGTGTAAAGTCAATACGGGCCGATCTTTGTGTGTATTACGAGCCGGACTTCGGTTGCGTGAAAAGTACCCCTTTACCGGATGTTTTGGGAACATGAATGCGATCCCTCCGTTCCTGGAGTGGGGGGATGGGGGGGGGGGGGGAGTACTGACCGTCTGAACGATGATCGTGTTGGCTACGCCTACCTTTACACCGACCTATTTAGTCCTGTATTTTTCCAGGAGTAACTTGCTAACACGACTAGAGGGTAGCGTAAGTTGACGGTGTGGATGCCCGGGAGTATCTGTGACCTTTTGTGACCTTTCACGAGCCATCTTTTCACAGAGCTTGGCCAACTTCACTTGGTCGGCTCTGCGTAAGTTACGCTGGTCGGTGGAAGGTCGTGTGAACATACTCGTGTCAAGTTGATCCGAGTAAGAGCGTGTGGACAACTATTGGTGTAAGTGAAATATACATGAAGTATTTACTGCTGCAGGGATTAACTTACGCCGACCGTGGCAAAATCCCGTCTGAACAATACTAAAGGCACCTAATCTGCCCCGGTGAATTTCATGGCGTACAGCATATTCCGAACAAGCAGTATCAATACGTCGTCACACCAGACGACAGGTTTGCGCTAATCCATTCATGCTATTGCTTGTATGTTGATTTCTCTTTCAGAACTCAAATGATGAAATTGTCCGTGCATTTCTCATGAATTCTGACACGGTCCTGCTACAAACACTCTCTATTCCTCACTCTGAAACAAAGGAAAGTATTCACAGTGATTTCATGGCTACTTTCATGGACAACATCAAAGACTTGGAAACAGAAGGCGACGCACCAGTTCAGAATGGACAGAGATATAGGAAGAAGAGTGATTTGGTTCAGCTAATAGGAGATCAACAATAGGGGATGAACTAATGAAGACAGTATCAAGTCTCCTAATAGTTGAATTGCCACACGCCCACTGGTGTGCTTTCGTGATTTTACAAGCTCAAAAGCTAACGTCTGTGTTAACGAATTGCTCTCAATAAAACTGTCATGTAGGGAGAACAAAATAAGTGTAATTATATCCTATTTTTGTCTTTTCTACACAAATTCAAAGAATTCCTTCCTATACCCGGGGTAGGTATGTAAGAGTTCCTTGAATATGTATCGGCAATACAACACCCTACGTTTATCTCTTCTGGATCAAGTGTGGCAAATGTAGATCGGTGTCGAGCCAATAAATTTGAGTTACGAAGAAGGATTCTATATCTATTGAGCCTAAGTGACACCTCCAGCTCCAACTCAGCTCTTATTGTACATCATGTTTCAATAGACCGGCTTACTAACATATTTAAATTGTATGCATACTGTTTAAAGAAGGGTTGTTCTTGACGAGGCTTACCTTACCGTACATAGCAACAAGTAATGTATGCAGACTGGATTCCGAGTAGTGTAGTTCATTCATCAATAACAGTTTAATTGAATACATCGTTACCAGGAAAGAAACATCCATACATTTGAATATGTTAGTAAACCGGTTTATTACTGTGAAAGAGGTCGAGTAGCCTTTCTTTGATAAACAAACTTATATTGCAAATAGGTTGACATATGTTGTCGAAGTTTTGGTTTGCTTATATTCTAGGTGTGTTGTAATGTGTCTATGTGTTTCAACGACAAAAATAATGATAAAAAGAGACAAAAGTGAATTCGGGTACATACAGCCAATGTTTTTTTATTTTAATTTTATTTATGATGCAACACAATTTCATAAACAAATTATTTCATTTTTATGACGTTTTAATATTCTGATCTTTTCATCTTTTGATTTTGCATTTATTTATTTGCTGTCGAGACAAAAGGGTTTTTATAATTCGTTGTAATGAAATATGATTCCTTACTCAAGCTACATTTTGTGTAGAAAAAATAATTATCTTACTTTCATTGAATTCAGTTGCCTGGCCAATTAAAATGTTTGTACTTTGTTAAGTGACTGTACTTTGAGTAAACATAAATGCAAAGATTCTTGTTCTTCTACTATTTCTTGTTGTTCTTAATCTTCTTTTCTTCATCTTTGTCCCTCTTTCATTTTTCTCCTCTTTTTCTTCTTTCTTAACTAGTTTTTCTTGTATTTTTTTTTTGGTGGAGGGAGGCAGTGTTGCTTTTTGCCATTCTAATCTATTGTTTCTCAGCGTTATGACCGAGTTGTCAATTCGACTCAAGTAGATAGTGATCGTAATATTACTATAGATCTGTCCCCCCCCCAAAAAAAAAAAAAAAAAAATATGTATACACATGTATTTTAAAGATTCTTTAAAATACATGTGTATGAAGTGCACTGTCGTGGATTTTTATTTTAATTTGTTTTAATCATTATATATATAAATAATTTAACAAATTTCAATTTTGAAAATAATTCTTCACGGTAATATACCAATTGAAAAAAAGGAGTTGGAATAAAATTCCTTGAGATTTCAATTCTTCGCTATTTCAAGTTACGTTTTTAGATAGTAAATTAAAAATGTCATATTACAAACAGGTGCAATTAACGAACGATGCGTTCAAGCGCATTTCGCTAAAATGGCGCTTTGCCTGGCAATGGAATTATCCTATTTTACTGTAACATCATTGACAAAATCATGTCCTGTCAATCTCAGTTTCAATTTGCACTTCATTATACATGTGACGTGTATTCTATTCTATCAGCAAAACTGGTTATATCATTAAGACATTATGCATGCATATTCACCTGCATATAATAACCTTATTGTTCTCAATGATGAATTAAGGATTGTTCAGCTCTTGCTGAAAAGGTTCTAAAATATTTTTCTTTTGTCTTACGTTCAGTTTTATTTTCTGTTCTCATTTTATAATAAGTTATAACATAAAATTATGCATTTATTCCTTTTGCACATCTCCAAATACGTTTATCAAAAATTAAGGATTTGAATATTTTGTTATCTCTTATGTGTTGACAATGGGTTGTTATTCTATTCCTAAAAACATCTCTTGTCTCTCCGAATTATTGTTTTGCGCATGAAAAGGTATCTTTTAATTTGAATGTTTTTTGTTCTCATTATAGTTAAAAATGATTTTATCAGTGGTAACATATTATATGGGCATGTTTTACACCTATTATCAAAACCTTATTGAGTTCCCCCTTGTCTTCGTTGCAACGAGGCTGAGGTCAACTTTTTATATTTGGCGCCTGTCTTCTACTTGGAATGTATACTGTGTTTTCCCAAATATTTTTTAAAGATGAGAAGCAATTTTTGTTTGATAGTTTTTGAAAAATTCTTATTATTTGGATTGTATGTATAGATGCATACAAAATGTATTTCTTCTTGTATTGTCTTGAATTGTCTTTAAATATTTTATTCTACACTGTTGGTCATAATGGTGGAATATTTATTTTTCCCCCAGTTTAGGGAAGGATTAAAAAAAAAAAATATTTCTAATAGATCTAGATAATGGCATACATTCTCAGATTTTATTGAATATTGATTTGTGAGTGTTTGTTTTGCGTGACTGCTTAATCATATGTGTGCTACTATGCTAATCAGATGAGTGACCTACGTCCTTAAGTCATAATTTACAGTAATGAGGATTAATGCCCCACAAAAGGGGACTAATATATAGCTGATCGACACGATTTTTATCCTGGGGCCTCACAGTAACGAGGCCATTGCTTAGCCCCTGAATCATGACTGTACGCAGTGTTTGCTAGGGTACGCGGCCCCTTCCACAAATCCCCCAAAACGAAGAAAATGCAATAAATTGTCAAAAATTCATTGCATTTTCCCCCGGCCCCAAACAGGAAAAATTTCTCTGTAGGGCCATGCATTATGGTTCAAGGCATGGCCACACAGAGGAATTTTTCCTGTTGGGGGCCGGGGGGAAATGCAATGAATTTTTGACAATTTATTGCATTTTTCTCCGTTTTGGGGGATTTGTGGGGGCGGCCGCGTACAGTCATGATTCAGGGGCTAAGCAATGGCCTCGTTACTGTGAGGCCCCAGGATAAAAATCGTGCCAATCAGCTATATTAGTGCCCTTTTGTGAGGCATTAATCCTCATTACTGTCAATTATGATTTAAGGACGTAGGTTCCCTAGCTGATTAGCATAGTAGCACACATGATTTAGCAGTCACGCAAAATAAACACTCGCAAATTAATATTCAATAAAATCTGAGAAAGTATGCCATTATCTAGATCTATTAGAAATTAAAAAAAAAAAAAATCCTTCCCTAAACTGGGGTAAAAATAAATATTCCACCATTATGACCAACAGTGTATATTGGGTCCTTTATGTATACCTACTCTGATAAGATTGTATTTAATATAATAATATTTGATATATATGTATATATATATATATATATATAATTTGTTTTAAGTCAGTTTGTATGCTTTATTTGTTTATGTGTGTTGTGGATGACCGGAGTCAAAATGCAAATATTGAAGAATGTCAATTACTTTAATGTACATCCGTCTCCAATTTATGTTTATTACGATTATATCCAGGAACGATATCTTTTCTCCCGACACCTTCATTTTGAATATCTTTATGTTGATTCTGCAGAATAGCGCAAAATACATGTGCTTTGATGTCTCCATACATATTATAAAACTATCATCGATGTATCTTAGCAAATGTTTCTCCACATATGATCTGGCTTTTTTTTCAAATCATGTTTATTTACCTTTTCGTAAAGTTGCTTTTCTAGAAACCCAAAGAACATATATTTGAATGTTGGGGCCATTTTCGTGCTCATTACTGTTCATTTGATTGGTTAATAAAATGATCAGTAGCACGAACTGCTCCTACAAACTATTGATCTCATGTATCAGTAGCACGAACTGCTCCTACAAACTATTGTTCTCATGTATCAGTAGCACGTACTGCTCCTACAAACTATTGATCTCATGTATCAGTAGCACGAACTGCTCCTACAAACTATTGATCTCATGTATCAGTAGCACGAACTGCTCCTACAAACTATTGATCTCATGTATCAGTAGCACGAACTGCTCCTACAAACTATTGATCTCATGTATCAGTAGCACGTACTGCTCCTACAAACTATTGATCTCATGTATCAGTAGCACGTACTGCTCCTACAAACTATTGATCTCATGTATCAGTAGCACGTACTGCTCCTACAAACTATTGTTCTCATGTATCAGTAGCACGAACTGCTCCTACAAACTATTGATCTCATGTATCAGTAGCACGTACTGCTCCTACAAACTATTGTTCTCATGTATCAGTAGCACGTACTGCTCCTACAAACTATTGTTCTCATGTATCAGTAGCACGAACTGCTCCTACAAACTATTGTTCTCATGTATCAGTAGCACGTACTGCTCCTACAAACTATTGTTCTCATGTATCAGTAGCACGTACTGCTCCTACAAACTATTGATCTCATGTATCAGTAGCACGTACTGCTCCTACAAACTATTGATCTCATGTATCAGTAGCACGTACTGCTCCTACAAACTATTGATCTCATGTATCAGTAGCACGTACTGCTCCTACAAACTATTGTTCTCATGTATCAGTAGCACGTACTGCTCCTACAAACTATTGTTCTCATGTATCAGTAGCACGTACTGCTCCTACAAACTATTGTTCTCATGTATCAGTAGCACGTACTGCTCCTACAAACTATTGTTCTCATGTATCAGTAGCACGTACTGCTCCTACAAACTATTGTTCTCATGTATCAGTAGCACGTACTGCTCCTACAAACTATTGTTCTCATGTATCAGTAGCACGTACTGCTCCTACAAACTATTGATCTCATGTATCAGTAGCACGTACTGCTCCTACAAACTATTGTTCTCATGTTAGTCTACAACAGAACCACATTGCATGTAAAATCTTTTCTGTTTTAAAACGTTTACTTTTATGTTTTTTAGGAAAACCATACAAATAACTTGTTCAAAATCCATAATTTATGATTATTCCTTTTTGTGAAATTATTCATATATTTTGTTATCAAGACTTTGAATGTTCTATTACTTCTTTATCCTCATTAATTGTGTGTTTCTATTTTGCTCAAATTATATTCGTTTTTTATGAAGAAAACTTTGTTCATGAGCATATTTTGATATCTTATTTGTGCCACTGGCATGCAGGTCACGAACTGGAGTTGGGTAAACGGGGCGTAGCCAGTGGCGGGGGGGGGGGGGGGGGGTGCAAATTTTTAAATTTTCAAGGACCCCCCCCAAAAAATGTGCTTACTACTCCCCCGACCCCCTCCCCCCTCCCCCTCCCCCCTTTACTCGGTGTCAATATCTATTCTATAGTACCCCTTTACCGTCACAATGTCATTGTGTTTCATAATTATCGTCGTGCCGAACTTTGGTGTTTTATTCATGCTCTTTTCAAGGGTGGAGAACAAAACAGCCTTCTCTCACACTTAAGAAACTACACAAATTCAAGAAAATAAATGCACAAACATACGAGCTTTTTTTTGTCATTCTCAACACACTTTTTATTTTTGAATTCAGGGATGACAAACAAATTATATAGTTTCGTAAAGCGACTGCTCAAGGAGCATTTCGGTGATGATATAATTATCAACACCGTCGTCATCCACTTCAGAGAATGACAAGTCCATTGTGTTTCTGTTGGTCTCTTCGAAGAGATCCCATGTGAAGTCCGATAGTTCAGATCCGGTAGTAAAACTCGACATATCGTCATCATCTTCGCTCACATCGCATTTCAAAGACCAGTCAGAGATCGAACTCAAGCTTTCGTCATCATAACCGTCGTCGTCAGACACGGCTGAAGGAACGACCAAGTGGGGTTTGGTGTCGATGTTGCAATTCTCCTTAACTTTAAGAATTTCAAAGTCGGATGGTCCACTTGCAAGGTGGAACTACAAGATTAAAGAAGGGAAAGAGAGTGAACAGATGAATTCGTCGCTGTTTTCACGAAGTGACGGTAGTGAAAAAAAATTGCATTCACTTTGCGTGACGAATTTCCTCACTACCGTCACTTCGTGAAAACAAGGACGAATTATGCTCGAGAATGAACCACTTGTTTTCCAGTAAACCTAGCAGAGGGAACTCGAAAGTCCATCCTATTCTGGAATCCCCCCCTCCCCGAAAAAGCACTGCAATTTGCAGTGTATTCTGTCTGATACTAGTAATTGAAGGCATTAATAATTGAAATAATTTCAGAAGAGCATTCGACTTTTGGTATTGTTCGAAACATTTTTTTACCAATGCAATATCATCAACTTTCACTGCGACTGGACGTTCGTTATCAGTAGATGGTGTAAACAATTTTCGCTCATTTTTGTTTTTCTTCTTAAAAACTCATCGCATCTTGGTTTTGAAATGACACGACCTCTATCTCGTTTAAGTGGGCATGTACATACTAACTTGCATTAAATACCTATTTAACCCCTTGCTTTTTAATAATCGTTAAGGATTCATCATTATATTTGAGAATGCCATCTATCTCATTCATCTATTTACCTCGAACGCAGCAGCGTAATTTTCGAAAACCTTTGGTCACTGTCTTTGAAATAAATTCACGTATTGTAGGCAAAAGAAACTAAAACAACCAGAGCGCAAAATTTTAAAGAGTGCGACGTCCAAAGTATTTTCTCTATCATAGATTTACAGCAGGCAATATTCTATCTTATATAATTCACAGTTGATTGCCGCCCCTGCTTGGGTCAAGCCCCCCCCCCATTAAGTGTTATTTAGGGTACGCGTATGCTCGTACCCTCTTTTTGAAAGCACCTCCTATCTGAGGACTGCCAACATTTCCGAACCCCCCTTTCGCGGGCTTTTCGCGGGCTTTTCCTGCCTTGGAGACCCCCCTAAATCAGGAAAAATGCTCAATGTACCCCCCTAAATTCGGAATAATTTCTCAGGAGTCCAAACAGATGAGAGAAAAAAAAGAAAAATAACTCCTTTTTAAAGAAATCTCCGGGTGAAAAGTCAAATACACCCCTTATTTTACATTTCTCGGGCCGGACTTTGTCGCACGAAAAGTACCCCTTTACCGGACATTTTGGCAACACGCATTCATTCCGACCTCTGAGTGGGGGGGGGGGGGCCGGGGCTTGGGTACACGCCGATCAAGCGGCAACGTCACATTCCGCTGACCAACCTGCCAATTTGAGATTTGCATAGACTTAATTGGTGATCTAATTTTCTAAACATTCATGGCTTTCTTACTATTTACCCGATTTATTTCAAAATTCTACTATTCTATTTCTCTTATTTTTCTACTATCATAAAAATTAACTTATAACAAGTGTTAAATTGCCATATAGGTGCAGTGCATTAGTATACAGCTCTGTCACAAAATTAGAGCCGGGGTGGGAGACCCGGCCCCCCCCCCCACTCAGTGTTATTTAGGGTACGCATATGCGTGTTCCAACCGACCCCCCCCTCTTTTCAGCAAAAGTCCGGTGTGTAAAGTCAATACGGGTCGACCTTTTTCTTTTGTTACGAAAAGGACATTTTGGCAACACGCATGGGGTCCGTCCGTTCTCGGAGTGGGGGGGGGGGGGGCCGGGGTGGGAGAAGAAGAAAAAATCCGCGATAGCACTGAAGAAAAGAGTACATTGGTCACATCGACTAAAGTTGAAAAGTGGTACAGTAAAAACACATGATTGTCAGCTACACTATGTGTTCTCGTCAGGAGAAATCCAACCTTGATAGCAAACTACTCTTGCTAGAGAGCAGAAATATCAGAGAAGTAGACTGGTGAAACCTGGACAAATTGGACAAAAAATGAGAAATATATTGATCATTCTTCTTCAATCATACTTTGTCTTCAATTGTACATGACATTCAAATCAAATTGAATTACAATAATAGATGTAATACAGGTCCTCTGTGCGGTATGTAACTTCCCCCAGCTCAGCACATGCTCACAAACGAATTGCATTCTTTCATACAATACCTCCACCCCGGCCCCCCCCCCACTCAGTGTTATTTAGGGTACGCATATGCTTGTTCCCTCTTTTTGAAAGCACCCCCTATCTGAGGACTGCCAACATTTCCGAACCTCCCTTTCGCGGGCTTTTCACAGGCTTTTCGCGGGCTTTTCGCGGGCTTTTCCTGCCTTGGAGACCCCCCTAAATTCGGAAAAATGCTCAATTTACCCCATTAAATTCGGAATAATTTCTCAGGAGTCCAAAGAGATGAGAGAGAAAAAGAAAAAAAAAAAACCTTTCTAAAGAAATCTCCGGGTGAAAGTCAAATACACCACCTTTTCTTACAATTCTCGGGCCGGACTTTGTCGCACGAAAAGTACCCCTTTACCGGACATTTTGGTAACACGCATGCGGTCATTCCGACCCCGGAGTGGGGGGGGGGGGGCGGGACCTCCACATTACCTTTCTTTTTCTGGTGATGCTACAGCGCGACTGACATAGCAACTCATATGTTGGTATTGTATGGTCTATTGTATACAGGTGGTTAGCTCTAGTGAAGCTACATACCACTGTTTCTTGTAAGCTTGTAAGCTCACTAATGATTGACAGATGATGTCACAATAGGAATGAGATCTGGAGCATTTTTCTTAGGGTGGAGCTTAGCAGGTAAGAGAAGTTTATTTGTTTTAATATTTGAAAAAGTATCAAACATATTTAGATGTTTGAATAACATAATATGAGCTGTATGCAGCCCTTCACATAAGCAGAACTCAACTTATATTTGGATGTCACCCGACCTTTATATGTAATCGACCATAGCTAGCGTGCTTTGGGTGAAATTAAAATTAAAGTTGCTCCGATTTAGAAGCACATGGTGAAAGGAAAGAGGTCATGTATTCAAAAGGAGCACGTGTAAAAGGAAAAGAATGATCAGAGGTGAAATTGGGGCACTTCTCACAAAAGGGGTACTTATTACAAAAGAAAAGGGCCCGTTACCAGAAGGAAAATGGCACTTATCAAAAAGGATAAGGGCACGTGTAAAAAAAAAAGGGGTACTTATTTGAGGTGAAAAAGGGCACTCATCAGAAATGAAAAGGGGAACTAATCAAAAGGAGATTGATTGATGAGGATAGCGAGGAAGCTGTAATGATTGGGTCCTAATAAATGATACAGTCACACTTCAGATATCAGTTCAGTAGCTGCTACACTGGCACGTTTTATTTGTGTCTGTCATAGTTACAACGTCACTGTCTCTCTATGTTGTTGTACTGTATGCGTGTATGTGTATGTGACTATGGTAAGCCAAATGGCGATACTACATTCCTCCCTTCCTTGGATGGAATCTACCACAGAAATCTTGTTAAGCATCAAAAGCAATATGAGCACGAGTAATATACTTTCCAAAATATAGAATGAACCTTTCATATCATACATATATCCATAAAACTTGTGTATTTCCACTTTTTAGTCTTTTATTTTGGAAATCAGTACTTTCTTTACTTCTTTCAGACAAAAACTGAACTTTGAAATCTAACACAACTTTTCAACTGAACAAATGCCAACAAATACATTAGAGTTATATTTTTAACCCCATTAAACAAAGCAATTAATAAGTTTGGGTGAACGAGTTTATACCAAACAACATTTTACCTTCTTTTCTCAATTCACAAGGAGTGAGAAATCATTAAACCATTAAACACTCTTCAAAACAAAGAACAGTGATAAAACATAGCCCTGGCTTTACTGAAGGCTATTTATACCTCAAATTTGAGTTTTACTACATCCAACAACAAAAAACAACTTTCCTTTCGCATCAACGTTTTGTTGTTTTTGAATCACATTTACTACAACAAATGATAGACTGTTATTAAAATTATAAAAAAGTTTGATCATTTTGTTTATCTCTTATAACCTCTTGTAGCTGTAAAAGAGTATCTACATAAAAGGCAATATATGTCTTTAAACAAAATTATTGAGTGAAAACTATTCAGAATGAACTTGGGTTATTCAGTATTGTAGATACTACTTTCATTCCTTTTCCTTTAAAAAAAAAATTGTATATCTCAAACTTCCTGCTATGTACGACATTCAGACAAGAGAATGATTAAATGTCTAGCGTGATACAGGCTTGATGACAGTATATGTATGGCAGCTCACACAAATATAAATAGAACATTATATAAACCTGTTAGGGCACATATAAACTGACAATTACATGTACACATGGCACAGAAAATAATGTACTTTACTTTCTAGTCAGCATGGAGCAGTATTCCATAACAATGCACATGACATTGGAAGAAAAAAACTGAATGCCTGTTTACTTTCCAGCTGGGTGAGAAATAAATGGTTATTTTGCAAGAGTACATAAGTAATACAGTGGAGTTACATGGATATTTCAGTTCCAATGATTTCCAACAGAAATTCAAGTGTGATATAAAACTAACATGCTCTGTTGAGTTTATATGATGTGAATAAAGATAACTAACAAGTTAACTGCATTTTTTGTTATGCAATTGGGAAGTACGTGCACATGGGTATGTTTACGTGCAGAGAGTCAAGAAACAAAATCGCGTAAACGGATTGGGGGGTGGCGATTACGCTGGGGGTTTCGACGCGGTTGAGCCAAACGTGGTGGTTGTGGTACATCACGGGCATCGAGTGCGATGTCAAAATCGATTTCATCATCATCAGGAGCAGAGCGAGGAAGAGGTCCACAATATCGCTTGAAACGTGACGAATTACGCGTGATGTAGTGGTTACCACAACGGGCAGTGATGCGGGTTCCTCTCTTTCTGATCACTGTGTATGGCTGAGGAAGATACGGGGACTGATGTTTGGGAACCAGACCATCGCGTCGAACAAGCACGGTGTCACCGTCTTTGATTTCCGTGCTACGAGTTGTGCCGCGGCTGTCAGCATAGGTTTTCATACGCTCTTTCTTGGCATGATCACGAGAGCGAAGGGAACCATCGAGAGGCTGATGATCTGAAGAAGCATGCTCTGGAAGGCGTGTGCGAACTGCTCTTCCAAAAAGTAGTGTCGCTGGCGGAACACCAGTTGTGGAATGAGGGGTAGCTCGGTAATTGCGTAAGAACTTATAGAGCTCCTGCTTCCATGATCTGTTTTCTGCGATTGCGGAACGATACGCTTTCTTCAGTGTTTTCATGAACCGTTCGACTTCGCCGTTTGCTTGTGGCCAACGAGGTGTCACGCGTCTGTGTTGGAATCCCAAATATCGCGCAAAATCCGCAAACTCTCGACCGTTAAACGGCGGACCATTGTCGGAGCGAACAACGTCGGGAACCCCAAAACTGGAAAAGATTCTATCAAGCTTTGGAATTACTTGTCTAGCGGAAGTAGAGGAAACAATTTCCACTTCTGGGAACCGCGAATAGTCATCAATGACCACTAGGAGATGCTCTCCTGTAGGAAGATCGGCAAAATCTACGCTTATCTCTGACCACGGTTTCTTGGGCAAAGGTGACATAAGCAATGGCTCTTTCGAGTGTTCGATTGTGTTTGTTTGGCAGGTTAGACAATCACGGACTGTCTTCTCGGTCATTCAGTCTATGGACGGAAACCAAACTTTCTCACGAAGAAGACTCTTTGTTTTCGTGATCCCTTGGTGTCCTTCGTGAGCTATGTCAATTATTTGCTGGCGAAGGGATTGAGGGATGACGATGCGATTACCACGGAGAAGAAAATCCCGCTCATTTGACACAGTGAGATCATCACGAACATTGAACAGGCTTTGGAGTTCTGATTTGGTGTCGGTGGCATGTGCGAGAACATCTTTCCAGTTGTCATTTACCAACGCGTCAATGACAACCTGGAGGACAGGATCCTGTTTTGTAGCAGCTGTGATGTCAGACAAGGTCGTTGTCTTAGGAACGGCGTGACCTGCTACAAAACTGACATGAGCTTCAGCTAGGCACTCATTATCCGAAGAGGACAGCTCCGTAGATAGCGGATGACGCGACATATAGTCAGCAGGGTTATGCTTGCCTGGACGGTACTGAACGTTGAAATCATATGGCTGGAGCTTCAAAATCCATCGCTCTAATCGAAGTGGTGGCTTGGCAGTGGGGCTATTGAAGAGCATGACCAGTGGCTTGTGATCTGTAGTCACGACGAAAGAACCACCATAGAGGTACACATGGAAATGGATAATGGCCCATGTGATAGCAAGGGCTTCGCGTTCAGTTTGGGAGTAACGTTGTTCAACCTCTGTAAGAGCCCTGCTAGCAAGAGCGACAGGAACAGTGTTGTCATGATCGTCATGTTGAACTAAGAGCGCACCAAGACCGTGGGGGCTTGCATCAACAATGAGTTCAGTCTTGCTTGCTGGATTGAAGTATGCCATAGTACAGGACTGTGAAACACGCTGTTTGATCTGAGCGAAGGCGTCTGCTTGTGAGGTGCCCCATTCCCACTCAGAGTCGGCCTTTGTTAGGTGGCGAAGAGGCGCAGAAACGGAGGCGAGGCCGGGGATGAATCGGGCACAATAGTTTACCATACCCAAGAAGCTGCGTACTTCAGAGACGTTCTGAGGTTCAGGCATAGACTGGATGGCTTCGACCTTCTTGGGATCAGGACTGATACCTTTGGCTGAAAAGACATGGCCAAAGTATTCCACATGGTCAGTGTTGAAAACACACTTGCTCTGATTGAGTGTTAAGTTCACTTCACGGAGGCGCTTGAGGACTGCTTCCAAACGAGCATTGTGTTCAGCCTTGTTGGTGCCAAACACAAGAAGATCATCGCTGATATTTAGGACACCAGGTAGGTCGTGAAGCGTTGCTTGGATTGCATGCTGGAAAATCTCTGACGCTGAGGAGACTCCAAAATTAAGACGTTTATATCTATAAAGGCCTGCATGAGTTGAGAAGACGGTGTATTGGCGAGAGTCCTCATCTAGTTCTAGCTGATGGTAGCCTGAATTGAGATCCATCTTACTGAAGGTTGTGGCACCATTCAGAGCGGAGATGAGGTCATCCACTGTTGGCATTACGTGGCGCTCACGGATGACAGCCTTATTGACATTGCGCATGTCGACGCAAATGCGTATGTCTTCACGATTTCGCTTTTGAACAACAGTAATCGGAGAGACCCAAGGTGTAGGTGTGTGGGAAACTGGTTCTATGACATCAAGTTTCTGCAGTTTGTCAAGTTCGCTCTCCATCTGTTTTCGAAGGTGAAACGGGATCCGTCGGTGCGGAACAGCAACAGGCTGCACCGACTTGTCGACATGAAGGTGACACTTGTAGTTAGCTAGCTTACCAATCCCACTGAAACGGTCTGCATATGTCTGCTCTGGTTGCAAGTTATACGTGAGAGCAATGAGGTCTAGGTCTGTGGCCGTGGTGATGTCTAAAAGCGTGTCTCCATTGTGAGAGGTAACAAAGACTTTAGCTTTCGTCGATTTTGACTTGTATCTGACAGTTGCATGGAAGGTCCCAATCACATCAAGAGGAGTAGAGCTACCATAAGCATACACTGGGATGGAAGGTGTGACGAGATGAGGCTTGGACCTAAGACGACTGAATGTTTCATTGCTCATCATCATCACCGAAGAACTGAAAGGTGCTGAAAGGGGCTCATTATCATCAACACTAACCATCACCATTGGTTTATTGCCCTTTTTCGAGTTGATGTTAAATTGAAAGGCATAAGCGTCGCCATCAGGGTCATGAGTGGTGTCGTCTACCGTAGACTGTGCCGAAGTATGTGTAGAAGCTTGGATCGTCTTTTGCGGGGTACGAGGTTTAGATCGGCAATATTTGGCGAAATGGTTCATTTTCCCGCACGAATGGCACTGTTTACCTTTTGCCGGGCATGGTTTGTCCTGCTTGTGAGGAAATGCCCCACCACAGTTGCGACACTTAGTGGAGGATCTAGATGGACGATTGCGAGATCGTTGAAAACGGTTTGTATTTGTAGCTGGAGCAGGTGCTGGTTGATATTTCACAGCTTGGACTGCATCTTGAGAATTAGCTTCTATAGCAGTGGCATGTCGATCTGCTTGTTCGAAAGTTTTCGCCGACATGAGGAGTTTCTGCAAGGTTACCTCCTCCCGCAGGGCGTATCTGCGGAGTTTACTTGACGTACACCCCATGATGATTTGGGACTTGACTTCACTACTGGTGTTTGCAAACTTACAAGTTGCAGAGAGTTGTTGAAGTCTGAGATGGTATTGTTCAACGGTTTCATCTGTTGATTGTTTACATTGGCGAAAAACAAAGCGTTCATACTCGACGTTAAGAGCTGGAGAGAAATGCTTGTCAAGTGCATCTTTAGCACCTTTAAAATCTGTACCTGTCCCTGGGAGTGTATCAAAGATATCCGAAACCTCTGACCAGCATAGTGTAACAACAATGCTCTCTTCTGAGCATCATCTGTGATCTGGAAGGCAGTGAAGAAATTCTCCATCCGCTTCATGTACTTTTCCCACCTGACACCAACATTGGTGGGATCCTCATGAACTGGAAAGCGTTCGAATTGAGGCAGATTCATGGCTAATGATACGAGGCACAAGTTCACAGAACAGCGGTAATCATGTATAGGTAATCATGTATAATGCATAGGCTGATACTGCACACTCACGTTCACTGCACGACATCATGTAGGAGCACTGCGTGCAGACGATACACTCGTTGCATGCGAAAAGTCCGTCAATGTAGCTAAAACTGTTAACAATAACATCCAGTCCAACTCCAAACTAGCAGTGGGTTTGAATCTAGAGGGTCTGTGAACACTACCCTCGCCATCTCGTCGCCATTGTTATGATTGGGTCCTAATAAATGATACAGTCACACTTCAGCGAGACATCAGTTCAGTAGCTGCTACACTGGCACGTTTTATTTGTGTCTGTCATAGTTACAACGTCACTGTCTCTCTATGTTGTTGTACTGTAAGCGTGTATGTGTATGTGACTATGGTAAGCCAAATGGCGATACTACAGAAGCAGACCTCGGGAACCTTTGCATGCGCACTCTTAAAGAAAACCAGCGCATGCGCATTGGAATCAGGTAGGGTAATAGTAATCATACAAATCATTCTTTCATCAACTCATCGTTAGCTCAATCGGTAAAGACAGCGTGATACTAATAGAACTTCGGAGTTGACGTCAGGGTTCAAATATCACTTTATTTAGTGCTGTTTTTTTTTTCCTTTATAAATAGTGAGGCAAAGCAATAAATAATCAAAGTCCAATTTTTTGTGACCTCTTTGCTAGCTTTCCTAGACGATGTGATCTCTGAAATTAGCCTTTGATTGATGAGGAGAGCGAGGAAGCAGACCTCGGCAAGTTTTGTATGCGCACTCGTAAAGAAAACCAGCGCATGCGCATTGGAATCCGGTAAAGGGTAATAGTATTTATACAAATCATTCTTTCATCAACTCATCGTTAGCTCAATCGGTAAAGACAGCGTGATACTAATAGAACTTTGGAGTTTACGTGAGGGTTCGAATATCACTTAATATCCTCCTTTTTTTTTGCCTTTATAAATATTAAGGTAAAGCAATAAATAATCTTCAGTCCAATTTTTTGTGACCTCTTTGCAAGCTTTCCTAGACGATGTGATCTCCGAAATTAGCCTTTGATTGATAAGGAGAGCGAGGAAGCAGACCTCGGGAACCTTTGCAATGCGCACTCTTAAAGAAAACCAGCGCATGCGTATTGGAATCCGGTAGGATAATACTAATTATACAAATCATTCTTTCATCAACTCATCGTTAGCTCAATCGGTAAAGACAGCGTGATACAAATAGAACTTTGGAGTTTACGTGAGGGTTCAAATATCACTTAATTTCCAGTAGGATAATACTAATTATACAAATCATTCTTTCATCAACTCATTGTTAGCTCAATCGGTAAAGACAGCGTGATACTAATAGAACTTTGGAGTTTACGTGAGGGTTCAAATATAACTTGATTTCCTTTTTTTTTGCCTTTATGAATAGTAAGGCAAAGCAATAAAAAATCTTCAGTCCAATTTTTGTTGTGACCTCTTTGCAAGCTTTCCTAGACGATGTGATCTCTGAAATTAACCTTTGATTGATGAGGAGAGCGAGGAAGCAGACCTCGGCAAGTTTTGTATGCGCACTCGTAAAGAAAACCAGCGCATGCGCATTGGAATCCGGTAAAGGGTAATAGTATTTATACAAATCATTCTTTCATCAACTCATCGTTAGCTCAATCGGTAAAGACAGCGTGATACTAATAGAACTTTGGAGTTTACGTGAGGGTTCAAATATCACTTAATTTCCTCCTTTTTTTTTTGCCTTTATAAATATTAAGGTAAAGCAATAAATAATCTTCAGTCCAATTTTTTGTGACCTCTTTGCAAGCTTTCCTAGACGATGTGATCTCCGAAATTAGCCTTTGATTGATAAGGAGAGCGAGGAAGCAGACCTCGGGAACCTTTGCAATGCGCACTTTTAAAGAAAACCAGCGCATGCGTATTGGAATCCGGTAGGATAATACTAATTATACAAATCATTCTTTCATCAACTCATCGTTAGCTCAATCGGTAAAGACAGCGTGATACTAATAGAACTTTGGAGTTTACGTGAGGGTTCAAATATAACTTGATTTCCTTTTTTTTTTCCTTTATAAATAGTAAGGCAAAGCAATAATAATCTTAAGTCCAATTTTTGTTGTGACCTCTTTGCAAGCTTTCCTAGACGATGTGATCTCTGAAATTAGCCTATGATTGATGAGGAGAGCGAGGAAGCAGACCTCGGCAAGTTTTGTATGCGCACTCGTTAAGAAAACCAGCGCATGCGCATTGGAATCCGGTAAAGGGTAATAGTATTTATACAAATCATTCTTTCATCAACTCATCGTTAGCTCAATCGGTAAAGACAGCGTGATACTAATAGAACTTTGGAGTTTACGTGAGGGTTCAAATATCACTTAATTTCCTCCTTTTTTTTTTGCCTTTATAAATATTAAGGTAAAGCAATAAATAATCTTCAGTTCAATTTTTTGTGACCTCTTTGCAAGCTTTCCTAGACGATGTGATCTCCGAAATTAGCCTTTGATTGATAAGGAGAGCGAGGAAGCAGACCTCGGGAACCTTTGCAATGCGCACTCTTAAAGAAAACCAGCGCATGCGTATTGGAATCCGGTAGGATAATACTAATTATACAAATCATTCTTTCATCAACTCATCGTTAGCTCAATCGGTAAAGACAGCGTGATACAAATAGAACTTTGGAGTTTACGTGAGGGTTCAAATATCACTTAATTTCCAGTAGGATAATACTAATTATACAAATCATTCTTTCATCAACTCATTGTTAGCTCAATCGGTAAAGACAGCGTGATACTAATAGAACTTTGGAGTTTACGTGAGGGTTCAAATATAACTTGATTTCCTTTTTTTTTGCCTTTATGAATAGTAAGGCAAAGCAATAAAAAATCTTCAGTCCAATTTTTGTTGTGACCTCTTTGCAAGCTTTCCTAGACGATGTGATCTCTGAAATTAGCCTTTGATTGATGAGGAGAGCGAGGAAGCAGACCTCGGCAAGTTTTGTATGCGCACTCGTAAAGAAAACCAGCGCATGCGCATTGGAATCCGGTAAAGGGTAATAGTATTTATACAAATCATTCTTTCATCAACTCATCGTTAGCTCAATCGGTAAAGACAGCGTGATACTAATAGAACTTTGGAGTTTACGTGAGGGTTCAAATATCACTTAATTTCCTCTTTTTTTTTTTGCCTTTATAAATATTAAGGTAAAGCAATAAATAATCTTCAGTCCAATTTTTTGTGACCTCTTTGCAAGCTTTCCTAGACGATGTAATCTCCGAAATTAGCCTTTGATTGATAAGGAGAGCGAGGAAGCAGACCTCGGGAACCTTTGCAATGCGCACTTTTAAAGAAAACCAGCGCATGCGTATTGGAATCCGGTAGGATAATACTAATTATACAAATCATTCTTTCATCAACTCATCGTTAGCTCAATCGGTAAAGACAGCGTGATACTAATAGAACTTTGGAGTTTACGTGAGGGTTCAAATATAACTTGATTTCCTTTTTTTTTGCCTTTATAAATAGTAAGGCAAAGCAATAAATAATCTTAAGTCCAATTTTTGTTGTGACCTCTTTGCAAGCTTTCCTAGACGATGTGATCTCTGAAATTAGCCTATGATTGATGAGGAGAGCGAGGAAGCAGACCTCGGCAAGTTTTGTATGCGCACTCGTTAAGAAAACCAGCGCATGCGCATTGGAATCCGGTAAAGGGTAATAGTATTTATACAAATCATTCTTTCATCAACTCATCGTTAGCTCAATCGGTAAAGACAGCGTGATACTAATAGAACTTTGGAGTTTACGTGAGGGTTCAAATATCACTTAATTTCCAGTAGGATAATACTAATTATACAAATCATTCTTTCATCAACTCATTGTTAGCTCAATCGGTAAAGACAGCGTGATACTAATAGAACTTTGGAGTTTACGTGAGGGTTCAAATATAACTTGATTTCCTTTTTTTTTGCCTTTATGAATAGTAAGGCAAAGCAATAAAAAATCTTCAGTCCAATTTTTGTTGTGACCTCTTTGCAAGCTTTCCTAGACGATGTGATCTCTGAAATTAGCCTTTGATTGATGAGGAGAGCGAGGAAGCAGACCCCGGCAAGTTTTGTATGCGCACTCGTAAAGAAAACCAGCGCATGCGCATTGGAATCCGGTAAAGGGTAATAGTATTTATACAAATCATTCTTTCATCAACTCATCGTTAGCTCAATCGGTAAAGACAGCGTGATACTAATAGAACTTTGGAGTTTACGTGAGGGTTCAAATATCACTTAATTTCCTCCTTTTTTTTTTTGCCTTTATAAATATTAAGGTAAAGCAATAAATAATCTTCAGTCCAATTTTTTGTGACCTCTTTGCAAGCTTTCCTAGACGATGTAATCTCCGAAATTAGCCTTTGATTGATAAGGAGAGCGAGGAAGCAGACCTCGGGAACCTTTGCAATGCGCACTTTTAAAGAAAAACAGCGCATGCGTATTGGAATCCGGTAGGATAATACTAATTATACAAATCATTCTTTCATCAACTCATCGTTAGCTCAATCGGTAAAGACAGCGTGATACTAATAGAACTTTGGAGTTTACGTGAGGGTTCAAATATAACTTGATTTCCTTTTTTTTTTGCCTTTATAAATAGTAAGGCAAAGCAATAAATAATCTTAAGTCCAATTTTTGTTGTGACCTCTTTGCAAGCTTTCCTAGACGATGTGATCTCTGAAATTAGCCTATGATTGATGAGGAGAGCGAGGAAGCAGACCTCGGCAAGTTTTGTATGCGCACTCGTTAAGAAAACCAGCGCATGCGCATTGGAATCCGGTAAAGGGTAATAGTATTTATACAAATCATTCTTTCATCAACTCATCGTTAGCTCAATCGGTAAAGACAGCGTGATACTAATAGAACTTTGGAGTTTACGTGAGGGTTCAAATATCACTTAATTTCCAGTAGGATAATACTAATTATACAAATCATTCTTTCATCAACTCATTGTTAGCTCAATCGGTAAAGACAGCGTGATACTAATAGAACTTTGGAGTTTACGTGAGGGTTCAAATATAACTTGATTTCCTTTTTTTTTGCCTTTATGAATAGTAAGGCAAAGCAATAAAAAATCTTCAGTCCAATTTTTGTTGTGACCTCTTTGCAAGCTTTCCTAGACGATGTGATCTCTGAAATTAGCCTTTGATTGATGAGGAGAGCGAGGAAGCAGACCTCGGCAAGTTTTGTATGCGCACTCGTAAAGAAAACCAGCGCATGCGCATTGGAATCCGGTAAAGGGTAATAGTATTTATACAAATCATTCTTTCATCAACTCATCGTTAGCTCAATCGGTAAAGACAGCGTGATACTAATAGAACTTTGGAGTTTACGTGAGGGTTCAAATATCACTTAATTTCCTCCTTTTTTTTTTGCCTTTATAAATATTAAGGTAAAGCAATAAATAATCTTCAGTCCAATTTTTTGTGACCTCTTTGCAAGCTTTCCTAGACGATGTAATCTCCGAAATTAGCCTTTGATTGATAAGGAGAGCGAGGAAGCAGACCTCGGGAACCTTTGCAATGCGCACTTTTAAAGAAAACCAGCGCATGCGTATTGGAATCCGGTAGGATAATACTAATTATACAAATCATTCTTTCATCAACTCATCGTTAGCTCAATCGGTAAAGACAGCGTGATACTAATAGAACTTTGGAGTTTACGTGAGGGTTCAAATATAACTTGATTTCCTTTTTTTTTTGCCTTTATAAATAGTAAGGCAAAGCAATAAATAATCTTAAGTCCAATTTTTGTTGTGACCTCTTTGCAAGCTTTCCTAGACGATGTGATCTCTGAAATTAGCCTATGATTGATGAGGAGAGCGAGGAAGCAGACCTCGGCAAGTTTTGTATGCGCACTCGTTAAGAAAACCAGCGCATGCGCATTGGAATCCGGTAAAGGGTAATAGTATTAATACAAATCATTCTTTCATCAACTCATCGTTAGCTCAATCGGTAAAGACAGCGTGATACTAATAGAACTTTGGAGTTTACGTGAGGGTTCAAATATCACTTAATTTCCTCTTTTTTTTGCCTTTATAAACATTAAGGTAAAGCAATAAATAATCTTCAGTCCAATTTTTTGTGACCTCTTTGCAAGCTTTCCTAGACGATGTGATCTCCGAAATTAGCCTTTGATTGATAAGGAGAGCGAGGAAGCAGACCTCGGGAACCTATGCAATGCGCACTCTTAAAGAAAACCAGCGCATGCGTATTGAAATCCGGTAGGATAATACTAATTATACAAATCCTTCTTTCATCAACTCATCGTTAGCTCAATCGGTAAAGACAGCGTGATACTAATAGAACTTTGGAGTTTACGTGAGGGTTCAAATATAACTTGATTTCCCTTTTTTTTTGCCTTTATAAATAGTAAGGCAAAGCAATAAATAATCTTAAGTCCAATTTTTTGTGACCTCTTTGCAAGCTTTCCTAGACGATGTGATCTCCGAAATTAGCCTTTGATTGATAAGGAGAGCGAGGAAGCAGACCTCGGGAACCTTTGCAATGCGCACTCTTAAAGAAAACCAGCGCATGCGTATTGGAAACCGGTAGGATAATACTAATTATACAAATCATTCTTTCATCAACTCATCGTTAGCTCAATCGGTAAAGACAGCGTGATACTAAT
Source organism: Strongylocentrotus purpuratus (assembly GCF_000002235.5). NCBI lineage: Eukaryota > Metazoa > Echinodermata > Echinoidea > Camarodonta > Strongylocentrotidae > Strongylocentrotus > Strongylocentrotus purpuratus. Next base: position 8,912,749 of record NW_022145603.1, read on the forward strand.
AGAACTTTGGAGTTTACGTGAGGGTTCAAATATAACTTGATTTCCTTTTTTTTTTTCCTTTATGAATAGTAAGGCAAAGCAATAAATAATCTTAAGTCCAATTTTTGTTGTGACCTCTTTGCAAGCTTTCCTAGACGATGTGATCTCTGAAATTAGCCTTTGATTGATGAGGAGAGCGAGGAAGCAGACCTCGGGAACCTTTGCAATGCGCACTCTTAAAGAAAACCAGCGCATGCGTATTGGAAACCGGTAGGATAATACTAATTATACAAATCATTCTTTCATCAACTCATCGTTAGCTCAATCGGTAAAGACAGCGTGATACTAATAGAACTTTGGAGTTTACGTGAGGGTTCAAATATAACTTGATTTCCCTTTTTTTTTGCCTTTATAAATAGTAAGGCAAAGCAATAAATAATCTTAAGTCCAATTTTTTGTGACCTCTTTGCAAGCTTTCCTAGACGATGTGATCTCCGAAATTAGCCTTTGATTGATAAGGAGAGCGAGGAAGCAGACCTCGGGAACCTTTGCAATGCGCACTCTTAAAGAAAACCAGCGCATGCGTATTGGAAACCGGTAGGATAATACTAATTATACAAATCATTCTTTCATCAACTCATCGTTAGCTCAATCGGTAAAGACAGCGTGATACTAATAGAACTTTGGAGTTTACGTGAGGGTTCAAATATAACTTGATTTCCTTTTTTTTTTTCCTTTATGAATAGTAAGGCAAAGCAATAAATAATCTTAAGTCCAATTTTTGTTGTGACCTCTTTGCAAGCTTTCCTAGACGATGTGATCTCTGAAATTAGCCTTTGATTGATGAGGAGAGCGAGGAAGCAGACCTCGGGAACCTTTGCAATGCGCACTCTTAAAGAAAACCAGCGCATGCGTATTGGAAACCGGTAGGATAATACTAATTATACAAATCATTCTTTCATCAACTCATCGTTAGCTCAATCGGTAAAGACAGCGTGATACTAATAGAACTTTGGAGTTTACGTGAGGGTTCAAATATAACTTGATTTCCTTTTTTTTTTTTGCCTTTATAAATAGTAAGGCAAAGCAATAAATAATCTTCAGTCCAATTTTTTGTGACCTCTTTGCAAGCTTTCCTAGACGATGTGATCTCCGAAATTAGCCTTTGATTGATAAGGAGAGCGAGGAAGCAGACCTCGGGAACCTTTGCAATGCGCACTTTTAAAGAAAACCAGCGCATGCGTATTGGAATCCGGTAGGATAATACTAATTATACAAATCATTCTTTCATCAACTCATCGTTAGCTCAATCGGTAAAGACAGCGTGATACTAATAGAACTTTGGAGTTTACGTGAGGGTTCAAATATAACTTGATTTCCTTTTTTTTTTGCCTTTATAAATAGTAAGGCAAAGCAATAATAATCTTAAGTCCAATTTTTGTTGTGACCTCTTTGCAAGCTTTCCTAGACGATGTGATCTCTGAAATTAGCCTATGATTGATGAGGAGAGCGAGGAAGCAGACCTCGGCAAGTTTTGTATGCGCACTCGTTAAGAAAACCAGCGCATGCGCATTGGAATCCGGTAAAGGGTAATAGTATTTATACAAATCATTCTTTCATCAACTCATCGTTAGCTCAATCGGTAAAGACAGCGTGATACTAATAGAACTTTGGAGTTTACGTGAGGGTTCAAATATCACTTAATTTCCTCTTTTTTTTGCCTTTATAAATATTAAGGTAAAGCAATAAATAATCTTCAGTCCAATTTTTTGTGACCTCTTTGCAAGCTTTCCTAGACGATGTGATCTCCGAAATTAGCCTTTGATTGATAAGGAGAGCGAGGAAGCAGACCTCGGGAACCTATGCAATGCGCACTCTTAAAGAAAACCAGCGCATGCGTATTGAAATCCGGTAGGATAATACTAATTATACAAATCCTTCTTTCATCAACTCATCGTTAGCTCAATCGGTAAAGACAGCGTGATACTAATAGAACTTTGGAGTTTACGTGAGGGTTCAAATATAACTTGATTTCCCTTTTTTTTTGCCTTTATAAATAGTAAGGCAAAGCAATAAATAATCTTAAGTCCAATTTTTTGTGACCTCTTTGCAAGCTTTCCTAGACGATGTGATCTCCGAAATTAGCCTTTGATTGATAAGGAGAGCGAGGAAGCAGACCTCGGGAACCTTTGCAATGCGCACTCTTAAAGAAAACCAGCGCATGCGTATTGGAAACCGGTAGGATAATACTAATTATACAAATCATTCTTTCATCAACTCATCGTTAGCTCAATCGGTAAAGACAGCGTGATACTAATAGAACTTTGGAGTTTACGTGAGGGTTCAAATATAACTTGATTTCCTTTTTTTTTTTCCTTTATGAATAGTAAGGCAAAGCAATAAATAATCTTAAGTCCAATTTTTGTTGTGACCTCTTTGCAAGCTTTCCTAGACGATGTGATCTCTGAAATTAGCCTTTGATTGATGAGGAGAGCGAGGAAGCAGACCTCGGGAACCTTTGCAATGCGCACTCTTAAAGAAAACCAGCGCATGCGTATTGGAAACCGGTAGGATAATACTAATTATACAAATCATTCTTTCATCAACTCATCGTTAGCTCAATCGGTAAAGACAGCGTGATACTAATAGAACTTTGGAGTTTACGTGAGGGTTCAAATATAACTTGATTTCCTTTTTTTTTGCCTTTATAAATAGTAAGGCAAAGCAATAAATAATCTTAAGTCCAATTTTTTGTGACCTCTTTGCAAGCTTTCCTAGACGATGTGATCTCCGAAATTAGCCTTTGATTGATAAGGAGAGCGAGGAAGCAGACCTCGGGAACCTTTGCAATGCGCACTCTTAAAGAAAACCAGCGCATGCGTATTGGAAACCGGTAGGATAATACTAATTATACAAATCATTCTTTCATCAACTCATCGTTAGCTCAATCGGTAAAGACAGCGTGATACTAATAGAACTTTGGAGTTTACGTGAGGGTTCAAATATAACTTGATTTCCTTTTTTTTTTTCCTTTATGAATAGTAAGGCAAAGCAATAAATAATCTTAAGTCCAATTTTTGTTGTGACCTCTTTGCAAGCTTTCCTAGACGATGTGATCTCTGAAATTAGCCTTTGATTGATGAGGAGAGCGAGGAAGCAGACCTCGGGAACCTTTGCAATGCGCACTCTTAAAGAAAACCAGCGCATGCGTATTGGAAACCGGTAGGATAATACTAATTATACAAATCATTCTTTCATCAACTCATCGTTAGCTCAATCGGTAAAGACAGCGTGATACTAATAGAACTTTGGAGTTTACGTGAGGGTTCAAATATAACTTGATTTCCTTTTTTTTTTTTGCCTTTATAAATAGTAAGGCAAAGCAATAAATAATCTTCAGTCCAATTTTTTGTGACCTCTTTGCAAGCTTTCCTAGACGATGTGATCTCCGAAATTAGCCTTTGATTGATAAGGAGAGCGAGGAAGCAGACCTCGGGAACCTTTGCAATGCGCACTTTTAAAGAAAACCAGCGCATGCGTATTGGAATCCGGTAGGATAATACTAATTATACAAATCATTCTTTCATCAACTCATCGTTAGCTCAATCGGTAAAGACAGCGTGATACTAATAGAACTTTGGAGTTTACGTGAGGGTTCAAATATAACTTGATTTCCTTTTTTTTTTGCCTTTATAAATAGTAAGGCAAAGCAATAATAATCTTAAGTCCAATTTTTGTTGTGACCTCTTTGCAAGCTTTCCTAGACGATGTGATCTCTGAAATTAGCCTATGATTGATGAGGAGAGCGAGGAAGCAGACCTCGGCAAGTTTTGTATGCGCACTCGTTAAGAAAACCAGCGCATGCGCATTGGAATCCGGTAAAGGGTAATAGTATTTATACAAATCATTCTTTCATCAACTCATCGTTAGCTCAATCGGTAAAGACAGCGTGATACTAATAGAACTTTGGAGTTTACGTGAGGGTTCAAATATCACTTAATTTCCTCCTTTTTTTTTTGCCTTTATAAATATTAAGGTAAAGCAATAAATAATCTTCAGTTCAATTTTTTGTGACCTCTTTGCAAGCTTTCCTAGACGATGTGATCTCCGAAATTAGCCTTTGATTGATAAGGAGAGCGAGGAAGCAGACCTCGGGAACCTTTGCAATGCGCACTCTTAAAGAAAACCAGCGCATGCGTATTGGAATCCGGTAGGATAATACTAATTATACAAATCATTCTTTCATCAACTCATCGTTAGCTCAATCGGTAAAGACAGCGTGATACAAATAGAACTTTGGAGTTTACGTGAGGGTTCAAATATCACTTAATTTCCAGTAGGATAATACTAATTATACAAATCATTCTTTCATCAACTCATTGTTAGCTCAATCGGTAAAGACAGCGTGATACTAATAGAACTTTGGAGTTTACGTGAGGGTTCAAATATAACTTGATTTCCTTTTTTTTTGCCTTTATGAATAGTAAGGCAAAGCAATAAAAAATCTTCAGTCCAATTTTTGTTGTGACCTCTTTGCAAGCTTTCCTAGACGATGTGATCTCTGAAATTAGCCTTTGATTGATGAGGAGAGCGAGGAAGCAGACCTCGGCAAGTTTTGTATGCGCACTCGTAAAGAAAACCAGCGCATGCGCATTGGAATCCGGTAAAGGGTAATAGTATTTATACAAATCATTCTTTCATCAACTCATCGTTAGCTCAATCGGTAAAGACAGCGTGATACTAATAGAACTTTGGAGTTTACGTGAGGGTTCAAATATCACTTAATTTCCTCCTTTTTTTTTTTGCCTTTATAAATATTAAGGTAAAGCAATAAATAATCTTCAGTCCAATTTTTTGTGACCTCTTTGCAAGCTTTCCTAGACGATGTGATCTCCGAAATTAGCCTTTGATTGATAAGGAGAGCGAGGAAGCAGACCTCGGGAACCTTTGCAATGCGCACTTTTAAAGAAAACCAGCGCATGCGTATTGGAATCCGGTAGGATAATACTAATTATACAAATCATTCTTTCATCAACTCATCGTTAGCTCAATCGGTAAAGACAGCGTGATACTAATAGAACTTTGGAGTTTACGTGAGGGTTCAAATATAACTTGATTTCCTTTTTTTTTTGCCTTTATAAATAGTAAGGCAAAGCAATAAATAATCTTAAGTCCAATTTTTGTTGTGACCTCTTTGCAAGCTTTCCTAGACGATGTGATCTCTGAAATTAGCCTATGATTGATGAGGAGAGCGAGGAAGCAGACCTCGGCAAGTTTTGTATGCGCACTCGTTAAGAAAACCAGCGCATGCGCATTGGAATCCGGTAAAGGGTAATAGTATTTATACAAATCATTCTTTCATCAACTCATCGTTAGCTCAATCGGTAAAGACAGCGTGATACTAATAGAACTTTGGAGTTTACGTGAGGGTTCAAATATCACTTAATTTCCAGTAGGATAATACTAATTATACAAATCATTTTTTCATCAACTCATTGTTAGCTCAATCGGTAAAGACAGCGTGATACTAATAGAACTTTGGAGTTTACGTGAGGGTTCAAATATAACTTGATTTCCTTTTTTTTTGCCTTTATGAATAGTAAGGCAAAGCAATAAAAAATCTTCAGTCCAATTTTTGTTGTGACCTCTTTGCAAGCTTTCCTAGACGATGTGATCTCTGAAATTAGCCTTTGATTGATGAGGAGAGCGAGGAAGCAGACCCCGGCAAGTTTTGTATGCGCACTCGTAAAGAAAACCAGCGCATGCGCATTGGAATCCGGTAAAGGGTAATAGTATTTATACAAATCATTCTTTCATCAACTCATCGTTAGCTCAATCGGTAAAGACAGCGTGATACTAATAGAACTTTGGAGTTTACGTGAGGGTTCAAATATCACTTAATTTCCTCCTTTTTTTTTTGCCTTTATAAATATTAAGGTAAAGCAATAAATAATCTTCAGTCCAATTTTTTGTGACCTCTTTGCAAGCTTTCCTAGACGATGTAATCTCCGAAATTAGCCTTTGATTGATAAGGAGAGCGAGGAAGCAGACCTCGGGAACCTTTGCAATGCGCACTTTTAAAGAAAACCAGCGCATGCGTATTGGAATCCGGTAGGATAATACTAATTATACAAATCATTCTTTCATCAACTCATCGTTAGCTCAATCGGTAAAGACAGCGTGATACTAATAGAACTTTGGAGTTTACGTGAGGGTTCAAATATAACTTGATTTCCTTTTTTTTTTGCCTTTATAAATAGTAAGGCAAAGCAATAAATAATCTTAAGTCCAATTTTTGTTGTGACCTCTTTGCAAGCTTTCCTAGACGATGTGATCTCTGAAATTAGCCTATGATTGATGAGGAGAGCGAGGAAGCAGACCTCGGCAAGTTTTGTATGCGCACTCGTTAAGAAAACCAGCGCATGCGCATTGGAATCCGGTAAAGGGTAATAGTATTTATACAAATCATTCTTTCATCAACTCATCGTTAGCTCAATCGGTAAAGACAGCGTGATACTAATAGAACTTTGGAGTTTACGTGAGGGTTCAAATATCACTTAATTTCCAGTAGGATAATACTAATTATACAAATCATTCTTTCATCAACTCATTGTTAGCTCAATCGGTAAAGACAGCGTGATACTAATAGAACTTTGGAGTTTACGTGAGGGTTCAAATATAACTTGATTTCCTTTTTTTTTGCCTTTATGAATAGTAAGGCAAAGCAATAAAAAATCTTCAGTCCAATTTTTGTTGTGACCTCTTTGCAAGCTTTCCTAGACGATGTGATCTCTGAAATTAGCCTTTGATTGATGAGGAGAGCGAGGAAGCAGACCTCGGCAAGTTTTGTATGCGCACTCGTAAAGAAAACCAGCGCATGCGCATTGGAATCCGGTAAAGGGTAATAGTATTTATACAAATCATTCTTTCATCAACTCATCGTTAGCTCAATCGGTAAAGACAGCGTGATACTAATAGAACTTTGGAGTTTACGTGAGGGTTCAAATATCACTTAATTTCCTCCTTTTTTTTTTTGCCTTTATAAATATTAAGGTAAAGCAATAAATAATCTTCAGTCCAATTTTTTGTGACCTCTTTGCAAGCTTTCCTAGACGATGTGATCTCCGAAATTAGCCTTTGATTGATAAGGAGAGCGAGGAAGCAGACCTCGGGAACCTTTGCAATGCGCACTTTTAAAGAAAACCAGCGCATGCGTATTGGAATCCGGTAGGATAATACTAATTATACAAATCATTCTTTCATCAACTCATCGTTAGCTCAATCGGTAAAGACAGCGTGATACTAATAGAACTTTGGAGTTTACGTGAGGGTTCAAATATAACTTGATTTCCTTTTTTTTTGCCTTTATAAATAGTAAGGCAAAGCAATAAATAATCTTAAGTCCAATTTTTGTTGTGACCTCTTTGCAAGCTTTCCTAGACGATGTGATCTCTGAAATTAGCCTATGATTGATGAGGAGAGCGAGGAAGCAGACCTCGGCAAGTTTTGTATGCGCACTCGTTAAGAAAACCAGCGCATGCGCATTGGAATCCGGTAAAGGGTAATAGTATTAATACAAATCATTCTTTCATCAACTCATCGTTAGCTCAATCGGTAAAGACAGCGTGATACTAATAGAACTTTGGAGTTTACGTGAGGGTTCAAATATCACTTAATTTCCTCTTTTTTTTGCCTTTATAAACATTAAGGTAAAGCAATAAATAATCTTCAGTCCAATTTTTTGTGACCTCTTTGCAAGCTTTCCTAGACGATGTGATCTCCGAAATTAGCCTTTGATTGATAAGGAGAGCGAGGAAGCAGACCTCGGGAACCTATGCAATGCGCACTCTTAAAGAAAACCAGCGCATGCGTATTGAAATCCGGTAGGATAATACTAATTATACAAATCCTTCTTTCATCAACTCATCGTTAGCTCAATCGGTAAAGACAGCGTGATACTAATAGAACTTTGGAGTTTACGTGAGGGTTCAAATATAACTTGATTTCCCTTTTTTTTTGCCTTTATAAATAGTAAGGCAAAGCAATAAATAATCTTAAGTCCAATTTTTTGTGACCTCTTTGCAAGCTTTCCTAGACGATGTGATCTCCGAAATTAGCCTTTGATTGATAAGGAGAGCGAGGAAGCAGACCTCGGGAACCTTTGCAATGCGCACTCTTAAAGAAAACCAGCGCATGCGTATTGGAAACCGGTAGGATAATACTAATTATACAAATCATTCTTTCATCAACTCATCGTTAGCTCAATCGGTAAAGACAGCGTGATACTAATAGAACTTTGGAGTTTACGTGAGGGTTCAAATATAACTTGATTTCCTTTTTTTTTTTCCTTTATGAATAGTAAGGCAAAGCAATAAATAATCTTAAGTCCAATTTTTGTTGTGACCTCTTTGCAAGCTTTCCTAGACGATGTGATCTCTGAAATTAGCCTTTGATTGATGAGGAGAGCGAGGAAGCAGACCTCGGGAACCTTTGCAATGCGCACTCTTAAAGAAAACCAGCGCATGCGTATTGGAAACCGGTAGGATAATACTAATTATACAAATCATTCTTTCATCAACTCATCGTTAGCTCAATCGGTAAAGACAGCGTGATACTAATAGAACTTTGGAGTTTACGTGAGGGTTCAAATATAACTTGATTTCCCTTTTTTTTTGCCTTTATAAATAGTAAGGCAAAGCAATAAATAATCTTAAGTCCAATTTTTTGTGACCTCTTTGCAAGCTTTCCTAGACGATGTGATCTCCGAAATTAGCCTTTGATTGATAAGGAGAGCGAGGAAGCAGACCTCGGGAACCTTTGCAATGCGCACTCTTAAAGAAAACCAGCGCATGCGTATTGGAAACCGGTAGGATAATACTAATTATACAAATCATTCTTTCATCAACTCATCGTTAGCTCAATCGGTAAAGACAGCGTGATACTAATAGAACTTTGGAGTTTACGTGAGGGTTCAAATATAACTTGATTTCCTTTTTTTTTTTCCTTTATGAATAGTAAGGCAAAGCAATAAATAATCTTAAGTCCAATTTTTGTTGTGACCTCTTTGCAAGCTTTCCTAGACGATGTGATCTCTGAAATTAGCCTTTGATTGATGAGGAGAGCGAGGAAGCAGACCTCGGGAACCTTTGCAATGCGCACTCTTAAAGAAAACCAGCGCATGCGTATTGGAAACCGGTAGGATAATACTAATTATACAAATCATTCTTTCATCAACTCATCGTTAGCTCAATCGGTAAAGACAGCGTGATACTAATAGAACTTTGGAGTTTACGTGAGGGTTCAAATATAACTTGATTTCCTTTTTTTTTTTTGCCTTTATAAATAGTAAGGCAAAGCAATAAATAATCTTCAGTCCAATTTTTTGTGACCTCTTTGCAAGCTTTCCTAGACGATGTGATCTCCGAAATTAGCCTTTGATTGATAAGGAGAGCGAGGAAGCAGACCTCGGGAACCTTTGCAATGCGCACTTTTAAAGAAAACCAGCGCATGCGTATTGGAATCCGGTAGGATAATACTAATTATACAAATCATTCTTTCATCAACTCATCGTTAGCTCAATCGGTAAAGACAGCGTGATACTAATAGAACTTTGGAGTTTACGTGAGGGTTCAAATATAACTTGATTTCCTTTTTTTTTTGCCTTTATAAATAGTAAGGCAAAGCAATAATAATCTTAAGTCCAATTTTTGTTGTGACCTCTTTGCAAGCTTTCCTAGACGATGTGATCTCTGAAATTAGCCTATGATTGATGAGGAGAGCGAGGAAGCAGACCTCGGCAAGTTTTGTATGCGCACTCGTTAAGAAAACCAGCGCATGCGCATTGGAATCCGGTAAAGGGTAATAGTATTTATACAAATCATTCTTTCATCAACTCATCGTTAGCTCAATCGGTAAAGACAGCGTGATACTAATAGAACTTTGGAGTTTACGTGAGGGTTCAAATATCACTTAATTTCCTCCTTTTTTTTTTGCCTTTATAAATATTAAGGTAAAGCAATAAATAATCTTCAGTTCAATTTTTTGTGACCTCTTTGCAAGCTTTCCTAGACGATGTGATCTCCGAAATTAGCCTTTGATTGATAAGGAGAGCGAGGAAGCAGACCTCGGGAACCTTTGCAATGCGCACTCTTAAAGAAAACCAGCGCATGCGTATTGGAATCCGGTAGGATAATACTAATTATACAAATCATTCTTTCATCAACTCATCGTTAGCTCAATCGGTAAAGACAGCGTGATACAAATAGAACTTTGGAGTTTACGTGAGGGTTCAAATATCACTTAATTTCCAGTAGGATAATACTAATTATACAAATCATTCTTTCATCAACTCATCGTTAGCTCAATCGGTAAAGACAGCGTGATACTAATAGAACTTTGGAGTTTACGTGAGGGTTCAAATATAACTTGATTTCCTTTTTTTTTTGCCTTTATAAATAGTAAGGCAAAGCAATAAATAATCTTAAGTCCAATTTTTGTTGTGACCTCTTTGCAAGCTTTCCTAGACGATGTGATCTCTGAAATTAGCCTTTGATTGATGAGGAGAGCGAGGAAGCAGACCTCGGCAAGTTTTGTATGCGCACTCGTTAAGAAAACCAGCGCATGCGCATTGGAATCCGGTAAAGGGTAATAGTATTATACAAATCATTCTTTCATCAACTCATCGTTAGCTCAATCGGTAAAGACAGCGTGATACTAATAGAACTTTGGAGTTTACGTGAGGGTTCAAATATCACTTAATTTCCTCTTTTTTTTGCCTTTATAAATATTAAGGTAAAGCAATAAATAATCTTCAGTCCAATTTTTTGTGACCTCTTTGCAAGCTTTCCTAGACGATGTGATCTCCGAAATTAGCCTTTGATTGATAAGGAGAGCGAGGAAGCAGACCTCGGGAACCTTTGCAATGCGCACTCTTAAAGAAAACCAGCGCATGCGTATTGAAATCCGGTAGGATAATACTAATTATACAAATCATTCTTTCATCAACTCATCGTTAGCTCAATCGGTAAAGACAGCGTGATACTAATAGAACTTTGGAGTTTACGTGAGGGTTCAAATATAACTTGATTTCCCTTTTTTTTTGCCTTTATAAATAGTAAGGCAAAGCAATAAATAATCTTAAGTCCAATTTTTTGTGACCTCTTTGCAAGCTTTCCTAGACGATGTGATCTCCGAAATTAGCCTTTGATTGATAAGGAGAGCGAGGAAGCAGACCTCGGGAACCTTTGCAATGCGCACTCTTAAAGAAAACCAGCGCATGCGTATTGGAAACCGGTAGGATAATACTAATTATACAAATCATTCTTTCATCAACTCATCGTTAGCTCAATCGGTAAAGACAGCGTGATACTAATAGAACTTTGGAGTTTACGTGAGGGTTCAAATATAACTTGATTTCCTTTTTTTTTTTCCTTTATGAATAGTAAGGCAAAGCAATAAATAATCTTAAGTCCAATTTTTGTTGTGACCTCTTTGCAAGCTTTCCTAGACGATGTGATCTCTGAAATTAGCCTTTGATTGATGAGGAGAGCGAGGAAGCAGACCTCGGGAACCTTTGCAATGCGCACTCTTAAAGAAAACCAGCGCATGCGTATTGGAAACCGGTAGGATAATACTAATTATACAAATCATTCTTTCATCAACTCATCGTTAGCTCAATCGGTAAAGACAGCGTGATACTAATAGAACTTTGGAGTTTACGTGAGGGTTCAAATATAACTTGATTTCCTTTTTTTTTTTTGCCTTTATAAATAGTAAGGCAAAGCAATAAATAATCTTCAGTCCAATTTTTTGTGACCTCTTTGCAAGCTTTCCTAGACGATGTGATCTCCGAAATTAGCCTTTGATTGATAAGGAGAGCGAGGAAGCAGACCTCGGGAACCTTTGCAATGCGCACTTTTAAAGAAAACCAGCGCATGCGTATTGGAATCCGGTAGGATAATACTAATTATACAAATCATTCTTTCATCAACTCATCGTTAGCTCAATCGGTAAAGACAGCGTGATACTAATAGAACTTTGGAGTTTACGTGAGGGTTCAAATATAACTTGATTTCCTTTTTTTTTTGCCTTTATAAATAGTAAGGCAAAGCAATAATAATCTTAAGTCCAATTTTTGTTGTGACCTCTTTGCAAGCTTTCCTAGACGATGTGATCTCTGAAATTAGCCTATGATTGATGAGGAGAGCGAGGAAGCAGACCTCGGCAAGTTTTGTATGCGCACTCGTTAAGAAAACCAGCGCATGCGCATTGGAATCCGGTAAAGGGTAATAGTATTTATACAAATCATTCTTTCATCAACTCATCGTTAGCTCAATCGGTAAAGACAGCGTGATACTAATAGAACTTTGGAGTTTACGTGAGGGTTCAAATATCACTTAATTTCCTCTTTTTTTTTTGCCTTTATAAATATTAAGGTAAAGCAATAAATAATCTTCAGTTCAATTTTTTGTGACCTCTTTGCAAGCTTTCCTAGACGATGTGATCTCCGAAATTAGCCTTTGATTGATAAGGAGAGCGAGGAAGCAGACCTCGGGAACCTTTGCAATGCGCACTCTTAAAGAAAACCAGCGCATGCGTATTGGAATCCGGTAGGATAATACTAATTATACAAATCATTCTTTCATCAACTCATCGTTAGCTCAATCGGTAAAGACAGCGTGATACAAATAGAACTTTGGAGTTTACGTGAGGGTTCAAATATCACTTAATTTCCAGTAGGATAATACTAACTATACAAATCATTCTTTCATCAACTCATTGTTAGCTCAATCGGTAAAGACAGCGTGATACTAATAGAACTTTGGAGTTTACGTGAGGGTTCAAATATAACTTGATTTCCTTTTTTTTTTGCCTTTATGAATAGTAAGGCAAAGCAATAAAAAATCTTCAGTCCAATTTTTGTTGTGACCTCTTTGCAAGCTTTCCTAGACGATGTGATCTCTGAAATTAGCCTTTGATTGATGAGGAGAGCGAGGAAGCAGACCTCGGCAAGTTTTGTATGCGCACTCGTAAAGAAAACCAGCGCATGCGCATTGGAATCCGGTAAAGGGTAATAGTATTTATACAAATCATTCTTTCATCAACTCATCGTTAGCTCAATCGGTAAAGACAGCGTGATACTAATAGAACTTTGGAGTTTACGTGAGGGTTCAAATATCACTTAATTTCCTCCTTTTTTTTTTTGCCTTTATAAATATTAAGGTAAAGCAATAAATAATCTTCAGTCCAATTTTTTGTGACCTCTTTGCAAGCTTTCCTAGACGATGTGATCTCTGAAATTAGCCTTTGATTGATGAGGAGAGCGAGGAAGCAGACCTCGGCAAGTTTTGTATGCGCACTCGTTAAGAAAACCAGCGCATGCGCATTGGAATCCGGTAAAGGGTAATAGTATTATACAAATCATTCTTTCATCAACTCATCGTTAGCTCAATCGGTAAAAACAGCGTGATACTAATAGAACTTTGGAGTTTACGTGAGGGTTCAAATATAACTTGATTTCCTTTTTTTTTTCCTTTATGAATAGTAAGGCAAAGCAATAAATAATCTTAAGTCCAATTTTTGTTGTGACCTCTTTGCAAGCTTTCCTAGACGATGTGATCTCTGAAATTAGCCTTTGATTGATGAGGAGAGCGAGGAAGCAGACCTCGGGAACCTTTGCAATGCGCACTCTTAAAGAAAACCAGCGCATGCGTATTGGAAACCGGTAGGATAATACTAATTATACAAATCATTCTTTCATCAACTCATCGTTAGCTCAATCGGTAAAGACAGCGTGATACTAATAGAACTTTGGAGTTTACGTGAGGGTTCAAATATAACTTGATTTCCTTTTTTTTTTTGCCTTTATAAATAGTAAGGCAAAGCAATAAATAATCTTCAGTCCAATTTTTTGTGACCTCTTTGCAAGCTTTCCTAGACGATGTGATCTCCGAAATTAGCCTTTGATTGATAAGGAGAGCGAGGAAGCAGACCTCGGGAACCTTTGCAATGCGCACTTTTAAAGAAAACCAGCGCATGCGTATTGGAATCCGGTAGGATAATACTAATTATACAAATCATTCTTTCATCAACTCATCGTTAGCTCAATCGGTAAAGACAGCGTGATACTAATAGAACTTTGGAGTTTACGTGAGGGTTCAAATATAACTTGATTTCCTTTTTTTTTTTGCCTTTATAAATAGTAAGGCAAAGCAATAATAATCTTAAGTCCAATTTTTGTTGTGACCTCTTTGCAAGCTTTCCTAGACGATGTGATCTCTGAAATTAGCCTTTGATTGATGAGGAGAGCGAGGAAGCAGACCTCGGCAAGTTTTGTATGCGCACTCGTTAAGAAAACCAGCGCATGCGCATTGGAATCCGGTAAAGGGTAATAGTATTTATACAAATCATTCTTTCATCAACTCATCGTTAGCTCAATCGGTAAAGACAGCGTGATACTAATAGAACTTTGGAGTTTACGTGAGGGTTCAAATATCACTTAATTTCCTCTTTTTTTTTTTGCCTTCATAAATATTAAGGTAAAGCAATAAATAATCTTCAGTTCAATTTTTTGTGACCTCTTTGCAAGCTTTCCTAGACGATGTGATCTCCGAAATTAGCCTTTGATTGATAAGGAGAGCGAGGAAGCAGACCTCGGGAACCTTTGCAATGCGCACTCTTAAAGAAAACCAGCGCATGCGTATTGGAATCCGGTAGGATAATACTAATTATACAAATCATTCTTTCATCAACTCATCGTTAGCTCAATCGGTAAAGACAGCGTGATACAAATAGAACTTTGGAGTTTACGTGAGGGTTCAAATATCACTTAATTTCCAGTAGGATAATACTAATTATACAAATCATTCTTTCATCAACTCATTGTTAGCTCAATCGGTAAAGACAGCGTGATACTAATAGAACTTTGGAGTTTACGTGAGGGTTCAAATATAACTTGATTTCCTTTTTTTTTGCCTTTATGAATAGTAAGGCAAAGCAATAAAAAATCTTCAGTCCAATTTTTGTTGTGACCTCTTTGCAAGCTTTCCTAGACGATGTGATCTCTGAAATTAGCCTTTGATTGATGAGGAGAGCGAGGAAGCAGACCTCGGCAAGTTTTGTATGCGCACTCGTAAAGAAAACCAGCGCATGCGCATTGGAATCCGGTAAAGGGTAATAGTATTTATACAAATCATTCTTTCATCAACTCATCGTTAGCTCAATCGGTAAAGACAGCGTGATACTAATAGAACTTTGGAGTTTACGTGAGGGTTCAAATATCACTTAATTTCCTCCTCTTTTTTTTTTGCCTTTATAAATATTAAGGTAAAGCAATAAATAATCTTCAGTCCAATTTTTTGTGACCTCTTTGCAAGCTTTCCTAGACGATGTGATCTCCGAAATTAGCCTTTGATTGATAAGGAGAGCGAGGAAGCAGACCTCGGGAACCTTTGCAATGCGCACTTTTAAAGAAAACCAGCGCATGCGTATTGGAATCCGGTAGGATAATACTAATTATACAAATCATTCTTTCATCAACTCATCGTTAGCTCAATCGGTAAAGACAGCGTGATACTAATAGAACTTTGGAGTTTACGTGAGGGTTCAAATATAACTTGATTTCCTTTTTTTTTTGCCTTTATAAATAGTAAGGCAAAGCAATAAATAATCTTAAGTCCAATTTTTGTTGTGACCTCTTTGCAAGCTTTCCTAGACGATGTGATCTCTGAAATTAGCCTATGATTGATGAGGAGAGCGAGGAAGCAGACCTCGGCAAGTTTTGTATGCGCACTCGTTAAGAAAACCAGCGCATGCGCATTGGAATCCGGTAAAGGGTAATAGTATTTATACAAATCATTCTTTCATCAACTCATCGTTAGCTCAATCGGTAAAGACAGCGTGATACTAATAGAACTTTGGAGTTTACGTGAGGGTTCAAATATCACTTAATTTCCTCTTTTTTTTGCCTTTATAAATATTAAGGTAAAGCAATAAATAATCTTCAGTCCAATTTTTTGTGACCTCTTTGCAAGCTTTCCTAGACGATGTGATCTCCGAAATTAGCCTTTGATTGATAAGGAGAGCGAGGAAGCAGACCTCGGGAACCTATGCAATGCGCACTCTTAAAGAAAACCAGCGCATGCGTATTGGAATCCGGTAGGATAATACTAATTATACAAATCTTCTTTCATCAACTCATCGTTAGCTCAATCGGTAAAGACAGCGTGATACTAATAGAACTTTGGAGTTTACGTGAGGGTTCAAATATAACTTGATTTCCCTTTTTTTTTGCCTTTATAAATAGTAAGGCAAAGCAATAAATAATCTTAAGTCCAATTTTTTGTGACCTCTTTGCAAGCTTTCCTAGACGATGTGATCTCCGAAATTAGCCTTTGATTGATAAGGAGAGCGAGGAAGCAGACCTCGGGAACCTTTGCAATGCGCACTCTTAAAGAAAACCAGCGCATGCGTATTGGAAACCGGTAGGATAATACTAATTATACAAATCATTCTTTCATCAACTCATCGTTAGCTCAATCGGTAAAGACAGCGTGATACTAATAGAACTTTGGAGTTTACGTGAGGGTTCAAATATAACTTGATTTCCTTTTTTTTTTTCCTTTATGAATAGTAAGGCAAAGCAATAAATAATCTTAAGTCCAATTTTTGTTGTGACCTCTTTGCAAGCTTTCCTAGACGATGTGATCTCTGAAATTAGCCTTTGATTGATGAGGAGAGCGAGGAAGCAGACCTCGGGAACCTTTGCAATGCGCACTCTTAAAGAAAACCAGCGCATGCGTATTGGAAACCGGTAGGATAATACTAATTATACAAATCATTCTTTCATCAACTCATCGTTAGCTCAATCGGTAAAGACAGCGTGATACTAATAGAACTTTGGAGTTTACGTGAGGGTTCAAATATAACTTGATTTCCTTTTTTTTTTTTGCCTTTATAAATAGTAAGGCAAAGCAATAAATAATCTTAAGTCCAATTTTTGTTGTGACCTCTTTGCAAGCTTTCCTAGACGATGTGATCTCTGAAATTAGCCTTTGATTGATGAGGAGAGCGAGGAAGCAGACCTCGGAAAGTTTTGTATGCGCACTCGTTAAGAAAACCAGCGCATGCGCATTGGAATCCGGTAAAGGGTAATAGTAATTATACAAATCATTCTTTCATCAACTCATCGTTAGCTCAATCGGTAAAGACAGCGTGATACTAATAGAACTTTGGAGTTTACGTGAGGGTTCAAATATCACTTAATTTCCTTTTTTTTTGCCTTTATAAATATTAAGGCAAAGCAATAAATAATCTTCAGTCCAATTTTTTGTGACCTCTTTGCAAGCTTTCCTAGACGATGTGATCTCCGAAATTAGCCTTTGATTGATAAGGAGAGCGAGGAAGCAGACCTCGGGAACCTTTGCAATGCGCACTCTTAAAGAAAACCAGCGCATGCGTATTGGAATCCGGTAGGATAATACTAATTATACAAATCATTCTTTCATCAACTCATCGTTAGCTCAATCGGTAAAGACAGCGTGATACTAATAGAACTTTGGAGTTTACGTGAGGGTTCAAATATAACTTGATTTCCCTTTTTTTTTGCCTTTATAAATAGTAAGGCAAAGCAATAAATAATCTTAAGTCCAATTTTTTGTGACCTCTTTGCAAGCTTTCCTAGACGATGTGATCTCCGAAATTAGCCTTTGATTGATAAGGAGAGCGAGGAAGCAGACCTCGGGAACCTTTGCAATGCGCACTCTTAAAGAAAACCAGCGCATGCGTATTGGAAACCGGTAGGATAATACTAATTATACAAATCATTCTTTCATCAACTCATCGTTAGCTCAATCGGTAAAGACAGCGTGATACTAATAGAACTTTGGAGTTTACGTGAGGGTTCAAATATAACTTGATTTCCTTTTTTTTTTTCCTTTATGAATAGTAAGGCAAAGCAATAAATAATCTTAAGTCCAATTTTTGTTGTGACCTCTTTGCAAGCTTTCCTAGACGATGTGATCTCTGAAATTAGCCTTTGATTGATGAGGAGAGCGAGGAAGCAGACCTCGGGAACCTTTGCAATGCGCACTCTTAAAGAAAACCAGCGCATGCGTATTGGAAACCGGTAGGATAATACTAATTATACAAATCATTCTTTCATCAACTCATCGTTAGCTCAATCGGTAAAGACAGCGTGATACTAATAGAACTTTGGAGTTTACGTGAGGGTTCAAATATAACTTGATTTCCTTTTTTTTTTTGCCTTTATAAATAGTAAGGCAAAGCAATAAATAATCTTAAGTCCAATTTTTGTTGTGACCTCTTTGCAAGCTTTCCTAGACGATGTGATCTCTGAAATTAGCCTTTGATTGATGAGGAGAGCGAGGAAGCAGACCTCGGAAAGTTTTGTATGCGCACTCGTAAAGAAAACCAGCGCATGCGCATTGGAATCCGGTATAGGGGAATAACAATTATACAAATCATTCTTTCATCAACTCATCGTTAGCTCAATCGGTAAAGACAGCGTGATACTAATAGAACTTTGGAGTTTACGTGAGGGTTCAAATATCACTTAATTTCCTCTTTTTTTTTCCTTTATGAATATAAGGTAAAGCAATAAATAATCTTCAGTCCAATTTTTTGTGACCTCTTTGCAAGCTTTCCTAGACGATGTGATCTCCGAAATTAGCCTTTGATTGATAAGGAGAGCGAGGAAGCAGACCTCGGGAACCTTTGCAATGCGCACTCTTAAAGAAAACCAGCGCATGCGTATTGGAAACCGGTAGGATAATACTAATTATACAAATCATTCTTTCATCAACTCATCGTTAGCTCAATCGGTAAAGACAGCGTGATACTAATAGAACTTTGGAGTTTACGTGAGGGTTCAAATATAACTTGATTTCCTTTTTTTTTTTTGCCTTGATAAATAGTAAGGCAAAGCAATAAATAATCTTAAGTCCAATTTTTGTTGTGACCTCTTTGCAAGCTTTCCTAGACGATGTGATCTCTGAAATTAGCCTTTGATTGATGAGGAGAGCGAGGAAGCAGACCTCGGCAAGTTTTGTATGCGCACTCGTAAAGAAAACCAGCGCATGCGCATTGGAATCCGGTAGGTAATAGTAATTATACAAATCATTCTTTCATCAACTCATCGTTAGCTCAATCGGTAAAGACAGCGTGATACTAATAGAACTTTGGAGTTTACGTGAGGGTTCAAATATAACTTGATTTCCTTTTTTTTTTGCCTTTATAAATAGTAAGGCAAAGCAATAAATAATCTTAAGTCCAATTTCCTCTTTTTTTTGCCTTTATAAATATTAAGGTAAAGCAATAAATAATCTTCAGTCCAATTTTTTGTGACCTCTTTGCAAGCTTTCCTAGACGATGTGATCTCCGAAATTAGCCTTTGATTGATAAGGAGAGCGAGGAAGCAGACCTCGGGAACCTTTGCAATGCGCACTCTTAAAGAAAACCAGCGCATGCGTATTGGAAACCGGTAGGATAATACTAATTATACAAATCATTCTTTCATCAACTCATCGTTAGCTCAATCGGTAAAGACAGCGTGATACTAATAGAACTTTGGAGTTTACGTGAGGGTTCAAATATAACTTGATTTCCTTTTTTTTTGCCTTTATGAATAGTAAGGCAAAGCAATAAAAAATCTTCAGTCCAATTTTTGTTGTGACCTCTTTGCAAGCTTTCCTAGACGATGTGATCTCTGAAATTAGCCTTTGATTGATGAGGAGAGCGAGGAAGCAGACCTCGGAAAGTTTTGTATGCGCACTCGTAAAGAAAACCAGCGCATGCGCATTGGAATCCGGTATAGGGTAATAATAATTATACAAATCATTCTTTCATCAACTCATCGTTAGCTCAATCGGTAAAGACAGCGTGATACTAATAGAACTTTGGAGTTGACGTGAGGGTTCAAATATCACTTAATTTCCTCTTTTTTTTTGCCTTCATAAATATTAAGGTAAAGCAATAAATAATCTTCAGTCCAATTTTTTGTGACCTCTTTGCAAG
The DNA here is from genome assembly GCF_000002235.5 of Strongylocentrotus purpuratus. Lineage (NCBI taxonomy): Eukaryota > Metazoa > Echinodermata > Echinoidea > Camarodonta > Strongylocentrotidae > Strongylocentrotus > Strongylocentrotus purpuratus. The sequence continues at coordinate 8,932,759 of NW_022145603.1, forward strand.
CTTTCCTAGACGATGTGATCTCCGAAATTAGCCTTTGATTGATAAGGAGAGCGAGGAAGCAGACCTCGGGAACCTTTGCAATGCGCACTCTTAAAGAAAACCAGCGCATGCGTATTGGAAACCGGTAGGATAATACTAATTATACAAATCATTCTTTCATCAACTCATCGTTAGCTCAATCGGTAAAGACAGCGTGATACTAATAGAACTTTGGAGTTTACGTGAGGGTTCAAATATAACTTGATTTCCTTTTTTTTTGCCTTTATAAATAGTAAGGCAAAGCAATAAAAATCTTCAGTCCAATTTTTGTTGTGACCTCTTTGCAAGCTTTCCTAGACGATGTGATCTCGAAATTAGCCTTTGATTGATAAGGAGAGCGAGGAAGCAGACCTCGGGAACCTTTGCAATGCGCACTCTTAAAGAAAACCAGCGCATGCGCATTGGAATCCGGTAAAGGGTAATAGTATTTATACAAATCATTCTTTCATCAACTCATCGTTAGCTCAATCGGTAAAGACAGCGTGATACTAATAGAACTTTGGAGTTTACGTGAGGGTTCAAATATCACTTAATTTCTTCTTTTTTTTGCCTTTATAAATATTAAGGCAAAGCAATAAATAATCTTAAGTCCAATTTTTTGTGTGACCTCTTTGCAAGCTTTCCTAGACGATGTGATCTCTGAAATTAGCCTTTGATTGATGAGGAGAGCGAGGAAGCAGACCTCGGCAAGTTTTGTATGCGCACTCGTAAAGAAAACCAGCGCATGCGCATTGGAATCCGGTAGGGTAATAGTAATTATACAAATCATTCTTTCATCAACTCATCGTTAGCTCAATCGGTAAAGACAGCGTGATACTAATAGAACTTTGGAGTTTACGTGAGGGTTCAAATATAACTTGATTTCCTTTTTTTTTTGCCTTTATAAATAGTAAGGCAAAGCAATAAATAATCTTAAGTCCAATTTCCTCTTTTTTTGCCTTTATAAATATTAAGGTAAAGCAATAAATAATCTTCAGTCCAATTTTTTGTGACCTCTTTGCAAGCTTTCCTAGACGATGTGATCTCCGAAATTAGCCTTTGATTGATAAGGAGAGCGAGGAAGCAGACCTCGGGAACCTTTGCAATGCGCACTCTTAAAGAAAACCAGCGCATGCGTATTGGAAACCGGTAGGATAATACTAATTATACAAATCATTCTTTCATCAACTCATCGTTAGCTCAATCGGTAAAGACAGCGTGATACTAATAGAACTTTGGAGTTTACGTGAGGGTTCAAATATAACTTGATTTCCTTTTTTTTTGCCTTTATGAATAGTAAGGCAAAGCAATAAAAAATCTTCAGTCCAATTTTTGTTGTGACCTCTTTGCAAGCTTTCCTAGACGATGTGATCTCTGAAATTAGCCTTTGATTGATGAGGAGAGCGAGGAAGCAGACCTCGGAAAGTTTTGTATGCGCACTCGTAAAGAAAACCAGCGCATGCGCATTGGAATCCGGTATAGGGTAATAATAATTATACAAATCATTCTTTCATCAACTCATCGTTAGCTCAATCGGTAAAGACAGCGTGATACTAATAGAACTTTGGAGTTGACGTGAGGGTTCAAATATCACTTAATTTCCTCTTTTTTTTGCCTTCATAAATATTAAGGTAAAGCAATAAATAATCTTCAGTCCAATTTTTTGTGACCTCTTTGCAAGCTTTCCTAGACGATGTGATCTCCGAAATTAGCCTTTGATTGATAAGGAGAGCGAGGAAGCAGACCTCGGGAACCTTTGCAATGCGCACTCTTAAAGAAAACCAGCGCATGCGTATTGGAAACCGGTAGGATAATACTAATTATACAAATCATTCTTTCATCAACTCATCGTTAGCTCAATCGGTAAAGACAGCGTGATACTAATAGAACTTTGGAGTTTACGTGAGGGTTCAAATATAACTTGATTTCCTTTTTTTTTTTGCCTTTATAAATAGTAAGGCAAAGCAATAAATAATCTTAAGTCCAATTTTTGTTGTGACCTCTTTGCAAGCTTTCCTAGACGATGTGATCTCTGAAATTAGCCTTTGATTGATGAGGAGAGCGAGGAAGCAGACCTCGGCAAGTTTTGTATGCGCACTCGTAAAGAAAACCAGCGCATGCGCATTGGAATCCGGTATAGGGTAATAATAATTATACAAATCATTCTTTCATCAACTCATCGTTAGCTCAATCGGTAAAGACAGCGTGATACTAATAGAACTTTGGAGTTTACGTGAGGGTTCAAATATCACTTTATTTCCTTTTTTTTTTGCCTTCATAAATAGTAAGGCAAAGCAATAAATAATCTTAAGTCCAATTTTTTGTGACCTCTTTGCAAGCTTTCCTAGACGATGTGATCTCCGAAATTAGCCTTTGATTGATGAGGAGAGCGAGGAAGCAGACCTCGGGAACCTTTGCATGCGCACTCGTAAAGAAAACCAGCGCATGCGCATTGGAATCCGGTAGGGTAATAGTAATTATACAAATCATTCTTTCATCAACTCATCGTTAGCTCAATCGGTAAAGACAGCGTGATACTAATAGAACTTTGGAGTTTACGTGAGGGTTCAAATATAACTTGATTTCCTTTTTTTTTTGCCTTTATAAATAGTAAGGCAAAGCAATAAATAATCTTAAGTCCAATTTCCTCTTTTTTTTGCCTTTAGAAATATTAAGGTAAAGCAATAAATAATCTTCAGTCCAATTTTTGTGACCTCTTTGCAAGCTTTCCTAGACGATGTGATCTCCGAAATTAGCCTTTGATTGATAAGGAGAGCGAGGAAGCAGACATCGGGAACCTTTGCAATGCGCACTCTTAAAGAAAACCAGCGCATGCGTATTGGAAACCGGTAGGATAATACTAATTATACAAATCATTCTTTCATCAACTCATTGTTAGCTCAATCGGTAAAGACAGCGTGATACTAATAGAACTTTGGAGTTTACGTGAGGGTTCAAATATAACTTAATTTCCTTTTTTTTTGCCTTTATGAATAGTAAGGCAAAGCAATAAAAAATCTTCAGTCCAATTTTTGTTGTGACCTCTTTGCAAGCTTTCCTAGACGATGTGATCTCTGAAATTAGCCTTTGATTGATGAGGAGAGCGAGGAAGCAGACCTCGGAAAGTTTTGTATGCGCACTCGTAAAGAAAACCAGCGCATGCGCATTGGAATCCGGTATAGGGTAATAATAATTATACAAATCATTCTTTCATCAACTCATCGTTAGCTCAATCGGTAAAGACAGCGTGATACTAATAGAACTTTGGAGTTGACGTGAGGGTTCAAATATCACTTAATTTCCTCTTTTTTTTTGCCTTCATAAATATTAAGGTAAAGCAATAAATAATCTTCAGTCCAATTTTTTGTGACCTCTTTGCAAGCTTTCCTAGACGATGTGATCTCCGAAATTAGCCTTTGATTGATAAGGAGAGCGAGGAAGCAGACCTCGGGAACCTTTGCAATGCGCACTCTTAAAGAAAACCAGCGCATGCGTATTGGAAACCGGTAGGATAATACTAATTATACAAATCATTCTTTCATCAACTCATCGTTAGCTCAATCGGTAAAGACAGCGTGATACTAATAGAACTTTGGAGTTTACGTGAGGGTTCAAATATAACTTGATTTCCTTTTTTTTTGCCTTTATAAATAGTAAGGCAAAGCAATAAAAAATCTTCAGTCCAATTTTTGTTGTGACCTCTTTGCAAGCTTTCCTAGACGATGTGATCTTCGAAATTAGCCTTTGATTGATAAGGAGAGCGAGGAAGCAGACCTCGGGAACCTTTGCAATGCGCACTCTTAAAGAAAACCAGCGCATGCGCATTGGAATCCGGTAAGGGTAATAGTAATTATACAAATCATTCTTTCATCAACTCATCGTTAGCTCAATCGGTAAAGACAGCGTGATACTAATAGAACTTTGGAGTTTACGTGAGGGTTCAAATATCACTTAATTTCTTCTTTTTTTTGCCTTTATAAATTTTAAGGCAAAGCAATAAATAATCTTAAGTCCAATTTTTTGTGTGACCTCTTTGCAAGCTTTCCTAGACGATGTGATCTCTGAAATTAGCCTTTGATTGATGAGGAGAGCGAGGAAGCAGACCTCGGCAAGTTTTGTATGCGCACTCGTAAAGAAAACCAGCGCATGCGCATTGGAATCCGGTAGGGTAATAGTAATTATACAAATCATTCTTTCATCAACTCATCGTTAGCTCAATCGGTAAAGACAGCGTGATACTAATAGAACTTTGGAGTTTACGTGAGGGTTCAAATATAACTTGATTTCCTTTTTTTTTTGCCTTTATAAATAGTAAGGCAAAGCAATAAATAATCTTAAGTCCAATTTCCTCTTTTTTTTGCCTTTATAAATATTAAGGTAAAGCAGTAAATAATCTTCAGTCCAATTTTTTGTGACCTCTTTGCAAGCTTTCCTAGACGATGTGATCTCCGAAATTAGCCTTTGATTGATAAGGAGAGCGAGGAAGCAGACCTCGGGAACCTTTGCAATGCGCACTCTTAAAGAAAACCAGCGCATGCGTATTGGAAACCGGTAGGATAATACTAATTATACAAATCATTCTTTCATCAACTCATGTTAGCTCAATCGGTAAAGACAGCGTGATACTAATAGAACTTTGGAGTTTACGTGAGGGTTCAAATATAACTTGATTTCCTTTTTTTTTGCCTTTATGAATAGTAAGGCAAAGCAATAAAAAATCTTCAGTCCAATTTTTGTTGTGACCTCTTTGCAAGCTTTCCTAGACGATGTGATCTCTGAAATTAGCCTTTGATTGATGAGGAGAGCGAGGAAGCAGACCTCGGAAAGTTTTGTATGCGCACTCGTAAAGAAAACCAGCGCATGCGCATTGGAATCCGGTATAGGGTAATAATAATTATACAAATCATTCTTTCATCAACTCATCGTTAGCTCAATCGGTAAAGACAGCGTGATACTAATAGAACTTTGGAGTTGACGTGAGGGTTCAAATATCACTTAATTTCCTCTTTTTTTTGCCTTCATAAATATTAAGGTAAAGCAATAAATAATCTTCAGTCCAATTTTTTGTGACCTCTTTGCAAGCTTTCCTAGACGATGTGATCTCCGAAATTAGCCTTTGATTGATAAGGAGAGCGAGGAAGCAGACCTCGGGAACCTTTGAAATGCGCACTCTTAAAGAAAACCAGCGCATGCGTATTGGAAACCGGTAGGATAATACTAATTATACAAATCATTCTTTCATCAACTCATCGTTAGCTCAATCGGTAAAGACAGCGTGATACTAATAGAACTTTGGAGTTTACGTGAGGGTTCAAATATAACTTGATTTCCTTTTTTTTTTTGCCTTTATAAATAGTAAGGCAAAGCAATAAATAATCTTAAGTCCAATTTTTGTTGTGACCTCTTTGCAAGCTTTCCTAGACGATGTGATCTCTGAAATTAGCCTTTGATTGATGAGGAGAGCGAGGAAGCAGACCTCGGCAAGTTTTGTATGCGCACTCGTAAAGAAAACCAGCGCATGCGCATTGGAATCCGGTATAGGGTAATAATAATTATACAAATCATTCTTTCATCAACTCATCGTTAGCTCAATCGGTAAAGACAGCGTGATACTAATAGAACTTTGGAGTTGACGTGAGGGTTCAAATATCACTTTATTTCCATTTTTTTTTGCCTTCATAAATAGTGAGGCAAAGCAATAGATAATCAAAGTCCAAATTTTTTGTGACCTCTTTGCAAGCTTTCCTAGACGATGTGATCTCCGAAATTAGCCTTTGATTGATGAGGAGAGCAAGGAAGCAGACCTCGGGAACCTTTGCATGCGCACTCGTAAAGAAAACCAGCGCATGCGCATTGGAATCCGGTAGGGTAATAGTAATTATACAAATCATTCTTTCATCAACTCATCGTTAGCTCAATCGGTAAAGACAGCGTGATACTAATAGAACTTTGGAGTTTACGTGAGGGTTCAAATATAACTTGATTTCCTTTTTTTTTTGCCTTTATAAATAGTAAGGCAAAGCAATAAATAATCTTAAGTCCAATTTCCTCTTTTTTTTGCCTTTAGAAATATTAAGGTAAAGCAATAAATAATCTTCAGTCCAATTTTTTGTGACCTCTTTGCAAGCTTTCCTAGACGATGTGATCTCCGAAATTAGCCTTTGATTGATAAGGAGAGCGAGGAAGCAGACCTCGGGAACCTTTGCAATGCGCACTCTTAAAGAAAACCAGCGCATGCGTATTGGAAACCGGTAGGATAATACTAATTATACAAATCATTCTTTCATCAACTCATTGTTAGCTCAATCGGTAAAGACAGCGTGATACTAATAGAACTTTGGAGTTTACGTGAGGGTTCAAATATAACTTAATTTCCTTTTTTTTTGCCTTTATGAATAGTAAGGCAAAGCAATAAAAAATCTTCAGTCCAATTTTTGTTGTGACCTCTTTGCAAGCTTTCCTAGACGATGTGATCTCTGAAATTAGCCTTTGATTGATGAGGAGAGCGAGGAAGCAGACCTCGGAAAGTTTTGTATGCGCACTCGTAAAGAAAACCAGCGCATGCGCATTGGAATCCGGTATAGGGTAATAATAATTATACAAATCATTCTTTCATCAACTCATCGTTAGCTCAATCGGTAAAGACAGCGTGATACTAATAGAACTTTGGAGTTGACGTGAGGGTTCAAATATCACTTAATTTCCTCTTTTTTTTGCCTTCATAAATATTAAGGTAAAGCAATAAATAATCTTCAGTCCAATTTTTTGTGACCTCTTTGCAAGCTTTCCTAGACGATGTGATCTCCGAAATTAGCCTTTGATTGATAAGGAGAGCGAGGAAAGCAACCTCGGGAACCTTTGCAATGCGCACTCTTAAAGAAAACCAGCGCATGCGTATTGGAATCCGGTAGGATAATACTAATTATACAAATCATTCTTTCATCAACTCATCGTTAGCTCAATCGGTAAAGACAGCGTGATACTAATAGAACTTTGGAGTTTACGTGAGGGTTCAAATATAACTTGATTTCCTTTTTTTTTTGCCTTTATAAATAGTAAGGCAAAGCAATAAATAATCTTAAGTCCAATTTCCTCTTTTTTTGCCTTTATAAATATTAAGGTAAAGCAATAAATAATCTTCAGTCCAATTTTTTGTGACCTCTTTGCAAGCTTTCCTAGACGATGTGATCTCCGAAATTAGCCTTTGATTGATAAGGAGAGCGAGGAAGCAGACCTCGGGAACCTTTGCAATGCGCACTCTTAAAGAAAACCAGCGCATGCGTATTGGAAACCGGTAGGATAATACTAATTATACAAATCATTCTTTCATCAACTCATCGTTAGCTCAATCGGTAAAGACAGCGTGATACTAATAGAACTTTGGAGTTTACGTGAGGGTTCAAATATAACTTGATTTCCTTTTTTTTTTTGCCTTTATAAATAGTAAGGCAAAGCAATAAATAATCTTAAGTCCAATTTTTGTTGTGACCTCTTTGCAAGCTTTCCTAGACGATGTGATCTCTGAAATTAGCCTTTGATTGATGAGGAGAGCGAGGAAGCAGACCTCGGCAAGTTTTGTACGCGCACTCGTAAAGAAAACCAGCGCATGCGCATTGGAATCCGGTATAGGGTAATAATAATTATACAAATCATTCTTTCATCAACTCATCGTTAGCTCAATCGGTAAAGACAGCGTGATACTAATAGAACTTTGGAGTTGACGTGAGGGTTCAAATATCACTTTATTTCCTTTTTTTTTTGCCTTCATAAATAGTAAGGCAAAGCAATAAATAATCAAAGTCCAAATTTTTTGTGACCTCTTTGCAAGCTTTCCTAGACGATGTGATCTCCGAAATTAGCCTTTGATTGATGAGGAGAGCGAGGAAGCAGACCTCGGGAACCTTTGCATGCGCACTCGTAAAGAAAACCAGCGCATGCGCATTGGAATCCGGTAGGGTAATAGTAATTATACAAATCATTCTTTCATCAACTCATCGTTAGCTCAATCGGTAAAGACAGCGTGATACTAATAGAACTTTGGAGTTGACGTGAGGGTTCAAATATTACATTATTTAGTTTTTTTTTTTTTTGCCTTCTTAAATAGTAAGGCAAAGCAATAAATAATCAAAGTCCAATTTTTTGTGACCTCTTTGCAAGCTTTCCTAGACGATGTGATCTCCGAAATTAGCCTTTGATTGATAAGGAGAGCGAGGAAGCAGACCTCGGGAACCTTTGCAATGCGCACTCTTAAAGAAAACAAGCGCATGCGTATTGGAATCCGGTAGGATAATACTAATTATACAAATCATTCTTTCATCAACTCATCGTTAGCTCAATCGGTAAAGACAGCGTGATACTAATAGAACTTTGGAGTTTACGTGAGGGTTCAAATATAACTTGATTTCCTTTTTTTTTTTGCCTTCATAAATAGTAAGGCAAAGCAATAAATAATCTTAAGTCCAATTTTTGTTGTGACCTCTTTGCAAGCTTTCCTAGACGATGTGATCTCTGAAATTAGCCTTTGATTGATGAGGAGAGCGAGGAACCTCGGCAAGTTTTGTATGCGCACTCGTAAAGAAAACCAGCGCATGCGCATTGGAATCCGGTAAAGGGTAATAGTATTTATACAAATCATTCTTTCATCAACTCATCGTTAGCTCAATCGGTAAAGACAGCGTGATACTAATAGAACTTTGGAGTTTACGTGAGGGTTCAAATATCACTTAATTCCTCCTTTTTTTTTTGCCTTTATAAATATTAAGGTAAAGCAATAAATAATCTTCAGTCCAATTTTTTGTGACCTCTTTGCAAGCTTTCCTAGACGATGTGATCTCCGAAATTAGCCTTTGATTGATGAGGAGAGCGAGGAAGCAGACCTCGGGAACCTTTGCATGCGCACTCGTAAAGAAAACCAGCGCATGCGCATTGGAATCCGGTAGGGTAATAGTAATTATACAAATCATTCTTTCATCAACTCATCGTTAGCTCAATCGGTAAAGACAGCGTGATACTAATAGAACTTTGGAGTTTACGTGAGGGTTCAAATATAACTTGATTTCCTTTTTTTTTTGCCTTTATAAATAGTAAGGCAAAGCAATAAATAATCTTAAGTCCAATTTCCTCTTTTTTTTGCCTTTAGAAATATTAAGGTAAAGCAATAAATAATCTTCAGTCCAATTTTTTGTGACCTCTTTGCAAGCTTTCCTAGACGATGTGATCTCCGAAATTAGCCTTTGATTGATAAGGAGAGCGAGGAAGCAGACCTCGGGAACCTTTGCAATGCGCACTCTTAAAGAAAACCAGCGCATGCGTATTGGAAACCGGTAGGATAATACTAATTATACAAATCATTCTTTCATCAACTCATCGTTAGCTCAATCGGTAAAGACAGCGTGATACTAATAGAACTTTGGAGTTTACGTGAGGGTTCAAATATAACTTAATTTCCTTTTTTTTTGCCTTTATGAATAGTAAGGCAAAGCAATAAAAAATCTTCAGTCCAATTTTTGTTGTGACCTCTTTGCAAGCTTTCCTAGACGATGTGATCTCTGAAATTAGCCTTTGATTGATGAGGAGAGCGAGGAAGCAGACCTCGGAAAGTTTTGTATGCGCACTCGTAAAGAAAACCAGCGCATGCGTATTGGAATCCGGTATAGGGTAATAATAATTATACAAATCATTCTTTCATCAACTCATCGTTAGCTCAATCGGTAAAGACAGCGTGATACTAATAGAACTTTGGAGTTGACGTGAGGGTTCAAATATCACTTAATTTCCTCTTTTTTTTGCCTTCATAAATATTAAGGTAAAGCAATAAATAATCTTCAGTCCAATTTTTTGTGACCTCTTTGCAAGCTTTCCTAGACGATGTGATCTCCGAAATTAGCCTTTGATTGATAAGGAGAGCGAGAAAGCAAACCTCGGGAACCTTTGCAATGCGCACTCTTAAAGAAAACCAGCGCATGCGTATTGGAATCCGGTAGGATAATACTAATTATACAAATCATTCTTTCATCAACTCATCGTTAGCTCAATCGGTAAAGACAGCGTGATACTAATAGAACTTTGGAGTTTACGTGAGGGTTCAAATATAACTTGATTTCCTTTTTTTTTTGCCTTTATAAATAGTAAGGCAAAGCAATAAATAATCTTAAGTCCAATTTCCTCTTTTTTTTGCCTTTATAAATATTAAGGTAAAGCAATAAATAATCTTCAGTCCAATTTTTTGTGACCTCTTTGCAAGCTTTCCTAGACGATGTGATCTCCGAAATTAGCCTTTGATTGATAAGGAGAGCGAGGAAGCAGACCTCGGGAACCTTTGCAATGCGCACTCTTAAAGAAAACCAGCGCATGCGTATTGGAAACCGGTAGGATAATACTAATTATACAAATCATTCTTTCATCAACTCATCGTTAGCTCAATCGGTAAAGACAGCGTGATACTAATAGAACTTTGGAGTTTACGTGAGGGTTCAAATATAACTTGATTTCCTTTTTTTTTTTGCCTTTATAAATAGTAAGGCAAAGCAATAAATAATCTTAAGTCCAATTTTTGTTGTGACCTCTTTGCAAGCTTTCCTAGACGATGTGATCTCTGAAATTAGCCTTTGATTGATGAGGAGAGCGAGGAAGCAGACCTCGGCAAGTTTTGTATGCGCACTCGTAAAGAAAACCAGCGCATGCGCATTGGAATCCGGTATAGGGTAATAATAATTATACAAATCATTCTTTCATCAACTCATCGTTAGCTCAATCGGTAAAGACAGCGTGATACTAATAGAACTTTGGAGTTGACGTGAGGGTTCAAATATCACTTTATTTCCATTTTTTTTTGCCTTCATAAATAGTGAGGCAAAGCAATAGATAATCAAAGTCCAAATTTTTTGTGACCTCTTTGAAAGCTTTCCTAGACGATGTGATCTCCGAAATTAGCCTTTGATTGATGAGGAGAGCGAGGAAGCAGACCTCGGGAACCTTTGCATGCGCACTCGTAAAGAAAACCAGCGCATGCGCATTGGAATCCGGTAGGGTAATAGTAATTATACAAATCATTCTTTCATCAACTCATCGTTAGCTCAATCGGTAAAGAAAGCGTGATACTAATAGAACTTTGGAGTTGACGTGAGGGTTCAAATATTACATTATTTAGTGTTTTTTTTTTTTGCCTTCTTAAATAGTGAGGCAAAGCAATAAATAATCAAAGTCCAATTTTTTGTGACCTCTTTGCAAGCTTTCCTAGACGATGTGATCTCCGAAATTAGCCTTTGATTGATAAGGAGAGCGAGGAAGCAGACCTCGGGAACCTTTGCAATGCGCACTCTTAATGAAAACCAGCGCATGCGTATTGGAATCCGGTAGGATAATACTAATTATACAAATCATTCTTTCATCAACTCATCGTTAGCTCAATCGGTAAAGACAGCGTGATACTAATAGAACTTTGGAGTTTACGTGAGGGTTCAAATATAACTTGATTTCCTTTTTTTTTTTGCCTTCATAAATAGTAAGGCAAAGCAATAAATAATCTTAAGTCCAATTTTTGTTGTGACCTCTTTGCAAGCTTTCCTAGACGATGTGATCTCTGAAATTAGCCTTTGATTGATGAGGAGAGCGAGGAACCTCGGCAAGTTTTGTATGCGCACTCGTAAAGAAAACCAGCGCATGCGCATTGGAATCCGGTAAAGGGTAATAGTATTTATACAAATCATTCTTTCATCAACTCATCGTTAGCTCAATCGGTAAAGACAGCGTGATACAAATAGAACTTTGGAGTTTACGTGAGGGTTCAAATATCACTTAATTTCCTCCTTTTTTTTTTGCCTTTATAAATATTAAGGTAAAGCAATAAATAATCTTCAGTCCAATTTTTTGTGACCTCTTTGCAAGCTTTCCTAGACGATGTGATCTCCGAAATTAGCCTTTGATTGATAAGGAGAGCGAGGAAGCAGACCTCGGGAACCTTTGCAATGCGCACTCTTAAAGAAAACCAGCGCATGCGTATTGGAAACCGGTAGGATAATACTAATTATACAAATCATTCTTTCATCAACTCATCGTTAGCTCAATCGGTAAAGACAGCGTGATACTAATAGAACTTTGGAGTTTACGTGAGGGTTCAAATATAACTTGATTTCCTTTTTTTTTTGCCTTTATAAATAGTAAGGCAAAGCAATAAATAATCTTAAGTCCAATTTTTGTTGTGACCTCTTTGCAAGCTTTCCTAGACGATGTGATCTCTGAAATTAGCCTTTGATTGATGAGGAGAGCGAGGAAGCAGACCTCGGCAAGTTTTGTATGCGCACTCGTAAAGAAAACCAGCGCATGCGCATTGGAATCCGGTATAGGGTAATAATAATTATACAAATCATTCTTTCATCAACTCATCGTTAGCTCAATCGGTAAAGACAGCGTGATACTAATAGAACTTTGGAGTTGACGTGAGGGTTCAAATATCACTTGATTTCCTTTTTTTTTGCCTTCATAAATAGTAAGGCAAAGCAATAAATAATCAAAGTCCAAATTTTTTGTGACCTCTTTGCAAGCTTTCCTAGACGATGTGATCTCCGAAATTAGCCTTTGATTGATGAGGAGAGCGAGGAAGCAGACCTCGGGAACCTTTGCATGCGCACTCGTAAAGAAAACCAGCGCATGCGCATTGGAATCCGGTAGGGTAATAGTAATTATACAAATCATTCTTTCATCAACTCATCGTTAGCTCAATCGGTAAAGACAGCGTGATACTAATAGAACTTTGGAGTTGACGTGAGGGTTCAAATATTACTTATTAGTATTTTTTTTTTTTGCCTTCTTAAATAGTAAGGCAAAGCAATAAATAATCAAAGTCCAATTTTTTGTGACCTCTTTGCAAGCTTTCCTAGACGATGTGATCTCCGAAATTAGCCTTTGATTGATAAGGAGAGCGAGGAAGCAGACCTCGGGAACCTTTGCAATGCGCACTCTTAAAGAAAACCAGCGCATGCGTATTGGAATCCGGTAGGATAATACTAATTATACAAATCATTCTTTCATCAACTCATCGTTAGCTCAATCGGTAAAGACAGCGTGATACTAATAGAACTTTGGAGTTTACGTGAGGGTTCAAATATAACTTGATTTCCTTTTTTTTTTTGCCTTCATAAATAGTAAGGCAAAGCAATAAATAATCTTAAGTCCAATTTTTGTTGTGACCTCTTTGCAAGCTTTCCTAGACGATGTGATCTCTGAAATTAGCCTTTGATTGATGAGGAGAGCGAGGAACCTCGGCAAGTTTTGTATGCGCACTCGTAAAGAAAACCAGCGCATGCGCATTGGAATCCGGTAAAGGGTAATAGTATTTATACAAATCATTCTTTCATCAACTCATCGTTAGCTCAATCGGTAAAGACAGCGTGATACTAATAGAACTTTGGAGTTTACGTGAGGGTTCAAATATCACTTAATTTCCTCCTTTTTTTTTTGCCTTTATAAATATTAAGGTAAAGCAATAAATAATCTTCAGTCCAATTTTTTGTGACCTCTTTGCAAGCTTTCCTAGACGATGTGATCTCCGAAATTAGCCTTTGATTGATAAGGAGAGCGAGGAAGCAGACCTCGGGAACCTTTGCAATGCGCACTCTTAAAGAAAACCAGCGCATGCGTATTGGAAACCGGTAGGATAATACTAATTATACAAATCATTCTTTCATCAACTCATGTTAGCTCAATCGGTAAAGACAGCGTGATACTAATAGAACTTTGGAGTTTACGTGAGGGTTCAAATATAACTTGATTTCCTTTTTTTTTGCCTTCATGAATAGTAAGGCAAAGCAATAAAAAATCTTCAGTCCAATTTTTGTTGTGACCTCTTTGCAAGCTTTCCTAGACGATGTGATCTCCGAAATTAGCCTTTGATTGATGAGGAGAGCGAGGAAGCAGACCTCGGCAAGTTTTGTATGCGCACTCGTAAAGAAAACCAGCGCATGCGCATTGGAATCCGGTATAGGGTAATAATAATTATACAAATCATTCTTTCATCAACTCATCGTTAGCTCAATCGGTAAAGACAGCGTGATACTAATAGAACTTTGGAGTTTACGTGAGGGTTCAAATATAACTTGATTTCCTTTTTTTTTTTGCCTTTATAAATAATAAGGCAAAGCAATAAATAATCTTAAGTCCAATTTTTGTTGTGACCTCTTTGCAAGCTTTCCTAGACGATGTGATCTCCGAAATTAGCCTTTGATTGATAAGGAGAGCGAGGAAGCAGACCTCGGCAAGTTTTGTATGCGCACTCGTTAAGAAAACCAGCGCATGCGCATTGGAATCCGGTAGGATAATACTAATTATACAAATCATTCTTTCATCAACTCATCGTTAGCTCAATCGGTAAAGACAGCGTGATACTAATAGAACTTTGGAGTTTACGTGAGGGTTCAAATATAACTTGATTTCCTTTTTTTTTTGCCTTTATAAATAGTAAGGCAAAGCAATAAATAATCTTAAGTCCAATTTTTGTTGTGACCTCTTTGCAAGCTTTCCTAGACGATGTGATCTCTGAAATTAGCCTTTGATTGATGAGGAGAGCGAGGAAGCAGACCTCGGCAAGTTTTGTATGCGCACTCGTAAAGAAAACCAGCGCATGCGCATTGGAATCCGGTATAGGGTAATAATAATTATACAAATCATTCTTTCATCAACTCATCGTTAGCTCAATCGGTAAAGACAGCGTGATACTAATAGAACTTTGGAGTTGACGTGAGGGTTCAAATATCACTTTATTTCCATTTTTTTTTGCCTTCATAAATAGTGAGGCAAAGCAATAGATAATCAAAGTCCAAATTTTTTGTGACCTCTTTGAAAGCTTTCCTAGACGATGTGATCTCCGAAATTAGCCTTTGATTGATGAGGAGAGCAAGGAAGCAGACCTCGGGAACCTTTGCATGCGCACTCGTAAAGAAAACCAGCGCATGCGCATTGGAATCCGGTAGGGTAATAGTAATTATACAAATCATTCTTTCATCAACTCATCGTTAGCTCAATCGGTAAAGAAAGCGTGATACTAATAGAACTTTGGAGTTGACGTGAGGGTTCAAATATTACATTATTTAGTTTTTTTTTTTTGCCTTCTTAAATAGTGAGGCAAAGCAATAAATAATCAAAGTCCAATTTTTTGTGACCTCTTTGCAAGCTTTCCTAGACGATGTGATCTCCGAAATTAGCCTTTGATTGATAAGGAGAGCGAGGAAGCAGACCTCGGGAACCTTTGCAATGCGCACTCTTAATGAAAACCAGCGCATGCGTATTGGAATCCGGTAGGATAATACTAATTATACAAATCATTCTTTCATCAACTCATCGTTAGCTCAATCGGTAAAGACAGCGTGATACTAATAGAACTTTGGAGTTTACGTGAGGGTTCAAATATAACTTGATTTCCTTTTTTTTTTTGCTTCATAAATAGTAAGGCAAAGCAATAAATAATCTTAAGTCCAATTTTTGTTGTGACCTCTTTGCAAGCTTTCCTAGACGATGTGATCTCTGAAATTAGCCTTTGATTGATGAGGAGAGCGAGGAACCTCGGCAAGTTTTGTATGCGCACTCGTAAAGAAAACCAGCGCATGCGCATTGGAATCCGGTAAAGGGTAATAGTATTTATACAAATCATTCTTTCATCAACTCATCGTTAGCTCAATCGCTAAAGACAGCGTGATACAAATAGAACTTTGGAGTTTACGTGAGGGTTCAAATATCACTTAATTTCCTCCTTTTTTTTTTGCCTTTATAAATATTAAGGTAAAGCAATAAATAATCTTCAGTCCAATTTTTTGTGACCTCTTTGCAAGCTTTCCTAGACGATGTGATCTCCGAAATTAGCCTTTGATTGATAAGGAGAGCGAGGAAGCAGACCTCGGGAACCTTTGCAATGCGCACTCTTAAAGAAAACCAGCGCATGCGTATTGGAAACCGGTAGGATAATACTAATTATACAAATCATTCTTTCATCAACTCATCGTTAGCTCAATCGGTAAAGACAGCGTGATACTAATAGAACTTTGGAGTTTACGTGAGGGTTCAAATATAACTTGATTTCCTTTTTTTTTTGCCTTCATGAATAGTAAGGCAAAGCAATAAAAATCTTCAGTCCAATTTTTGTTGTGACCTCTTTGCAAGCTTTCCTAGACGATGTGATCTCCGAAATTAGCCTTTGATTGATGAGGAGAGCGAGGAAGCAGACCTCGGCAAGTTTTGTATGCGCACTCGTAAAGAAAACCAGCGCATGCGCATTGGAATCCGGTATAGGGTAATAATAATTATACAAATCATTCTTTCATCAACTCATCGTTAGCTCAATCGGTAAAGACAGCGTGATACTAATAGAACTTTGGAGTTTACGTGAGGGTTCAAATATAACTTGATTTCCTTTTTTTTTTGCCTTTATAAATAATAAGGCAAAGCAATAAATAATCTTAAGTCCACTTTTTGTTGTGACCTCTTTGCAAGCTTTCCTAGACGATGTGATCTCCGAAATTAGCCTTTGATTGATAAGGAGAGCGTGGAAGCAGACCTCGGCAAGTTTTGTATGCGCACTCGTTAAGAAAACCAGCGCATGCGCATTGGAATCCGGTAGGATAATACTAATTATACAAATCCTTCTTTCATCAATTCATCGTTAGCTCAATCGGTAAAGACAGCGTGATACTAATAGAACTTTGGAGTTTACGTGAGGGTTCAAATATAACTTGATTTCCCTTTTTTTTTGCCTTTATAAATAGTAAGGCAAAGCAATAAATAATCTTCAGTCCAATTTTTTGTGACCTCTTTGCAAGCTTTCCTAGACGATGTGATCTCCGAAATTAGCCTTTGATTGATAAGGAGAGCGAGGAAGCAGACCTCGGGAACCTTTGCAATGCGCACTCTTAAAGAAAACCAGCGCATGCGTATTGGAATCCGGTAGGATAATACTAATTATACAAATCATTCTTTCATCAACTCATCGTTAGCTCAATCGGTAAAGACAGCGTGATACAAATAGAACTTTGGAGTTTACGTGAGGGTTCAAATATCACTTAATTTCCTCTTTTTTTTGCCTTTATAAATATTAAGGTAAAGCAATAAATAATCTTCAGTCCAATTTTTTGTGACCTCTTTGCAAGCTTTCCCAGGCGCGGATCCAGGGGGGGGGGCGAGCGTGCCTTGGCCCCCCCCCCCCGCAAAAAAAAAAAAAAAAAAAAAGGAGAGAGAGAGAAGGGAAAGAGGAGAGAAAGGGAAAAAAGAAGAGGAAGAAGAAAAGAGGGATGAAGGAGATCGGGGGGGGGGGGGAAGGACTTGCCTCCCTCCTCCCCCCCCCCCCACCAATAAAAAAAAATAAAAGAGAAGGAAGGAAAGGGAAAGAAAAAAGATAAAGAGGAGATAAAAGGGAAGGACAAAATAGGAAGAAGAAAGAAAAGAAGGGGGATATCAGTTGCAATTTTCCCGCCAACAAGGTGTAGATCGGAGGGGGGGGGGGCACTGGCATACTGATAGGGGAGGGGGGGTGGAGAAATAGAATTCAAACGTGGTTTATTTATAATTCCATAACGGTGGTTAACAAATAATGCTGAAATGAGATAATTTTCCTCACTTCATGCGTTTGTTGGAAAATGACAAATTCCTAAATGTACAGCCAGGCAAGAAAATGCTTCTTGAGATGCCTACATATCAGGGCCCGCGGAACGGCGGGGATCGGGATCCTCGAGCCCCTCCCCCACACTTTCTTTGAAAAAGTATATTAAAGAGAAATAGAAAGAAAGAGAACGAGAAAGAAAAAAATGTTAAGTGCCAGTGTCACATTATAATGGGGTATCAAAATATGCTCATCTGATCATAATTAAATTTATTCCTAAAATCCTAAGGGCTCTGCCCCCTGGATTCCACCTAGGGCCCTAAGGCGGGCCCTTAGATGCTCATATGACGGTCATTTAATGCCTAAAACCCCTGATTTCTGGGGGCTCTGCCCCCTGGACCCAACCAAAAGCCCTTAGGCGGGCCCCTCGATACTCATCTGACCGTAATTGAGTGCCTAAAACCCTTGAGATTCCGGGGCTCCGCTCCCTGAACCCCAAGCCAATTAGTGACCTGCCATTGTAACAATTAGGTATCAAAATAATGCTCATCTGACCGTAATTAAATGCCTAAACTCCTGAACTTCCGGGGCTCTGTCCCCTGGTCCCCGTCTAGGGCGCTAAGGCTACGCGCGGGGGAGGGCAGGGGGAACTTAATTCAGACGAGGATAATTTTCGGGAACGGTACAACGAATCGTCTTCTTTCTATAATAATTTAATGAAACGTCGAAGTTTCCGCGCTTCGCGCGGAAGGGGGGGGGGATTGATTTAGACAAGAATTAAGAGTCGAGAACGGTACGACGAATCTTCCTCTTTCTCTAATGATTTAATGAAAAGTAAAAGCTTCCGCGCTTTGCGCGGGTGGGGGAAACTAAATTATTTTCGAGAGCGGAACAACGAATCGTCTTCATTCTCTAAAAATTTAATGAAACGTCGAAGCGGGGGGGAAACTGAATTTAGACAAGGATTAAGAGTCGAGAACGGTACAACGAATCGTCTTCTTTCTCTAATGATTTAATGAAACGTAAAAGCTTCCGCGCTTCGCGCTGGAGGGGAAAAACTATTTTCAGACGAGTAGGCACGTACGGAAGGGGGGAGAGGGGGTTAGGGGGTTGACCCTCCCCCCTTCGGTTTTTTATGTGTGTATTTTGGAGCAACCCCCCCCCCCTTTCTGTGATTTTTTTTTTTTTTTTAATTAAAAAAATATATTAAAAAAATATGCCAATTGCTGACCTAAAAAAGGTGACCTCACCCCCCCCCAACGGAACAAAATGTCAAATTTTCAAATTTCGAGACCAAAAAAAAAAGAGTCCTCTTCCCCCCCCCCCCCCCCCCCCCCCGCTTTTTTAGCGGCTGGCTGAGTCGTTACGATTTTTTTTCGGATCAAAAAAAAAAAAAAAAATGGGCCCCCCCCCCCTAAGAAATCCTGGATCCGCGCCTGAGCTTTCCTAGACGATGTGATCTCCGAAATTAGCCTTTGATTGATAAGGAGAGCGAGGAAGCAGACCTCGGGAACCTTTGCAATGCGCACTCTTAAAGAAAACCAGCGCGTGCGTATTGGAAACCGGTAGGATAATACTAATTATACAAATCATTCTTTCATCAACTCATCGTTATCTCAATCGGTAAAGACAGCGTGATACTAATAGAACTTTGGAGTTTACTTGAGGGTTCAAATATCACTTAATTTCTTCTTTTTTTTGCCTTGATAAATTTAAGGCAAAGCAATAAATAATCTTAAGTCCAATTTTTGTGTGACCTCTTTGCAAGCTTTCCTAGACGATGTGATCTCTGAAATTAGCCTTTGATTGATGAGGAGAGCGAGGAAGCAGACCTCGGCAAGTTTTGTATGCGCACTCGTAAAGAAAACCAGCGCATGCGCATTGGAATCCGGTAGGGTAATAGTAATTATACAAATCATTCTTTCATCAACTCATCGTTAGCTCAATCGGTAAAGACAGCGTGATACTAATAGAACTTTGGAGTTTACGTGAGGGTTCAAATATAACTTGATTTCTTTTTTTTTTGCCTTTATAAATAGTAAGGCAAAGCAATAAATAATCTTAAGTCCAATTTCCTCTTTTTTTTGCCTTTATAAATATTAAGGTAAAGCAGTAAATAATCTTCAGTCCAATTTTTTGTGACCTCTTTGCAAGCTTTCCTAGACGATGTGATCTCCAAAATTAGCCTTTGATTGATAAGGAGAGCGAGGAAGCAGACCTTGGGAACCTTTGCAATGCGCACTCTTAAAGAAAACCAGCGCATGCGTATTGGAAACCGGTAGGATAATACTAATTATACAAATCATTCTTTCATCAACTCATTGTTAGCTCAATCGGTAAAGACAGCGTGATACTAATAGAACTTTGGAGTTTACGTGAGGGTTCAAATATAACTTGATTTCCTTTTTTTTTGCCTTTATGAATAGTAAGGCAAAGCAATAAAAAATCTTCAGTCCAATTTTTGTTGTGACCTCTTTGCAAGCTTTCCTAGACGATGTGATCTCTGAAATTAGCCTTTGATTGATGAGGAGAGCGAGGAAGCAGACCTCGGAAAGTTTTGTATGCGCACTCGTAAAGAAAACCAGCGCATGCGCATTGGAATCCGGTATAGGGTAATAATAATTATACAAATCATTCTTTCATCAACTCATCGTTAGCTCAATCGGTAAAGACAGCGTGATACTAATAGAACTTTGGAGTTGACGTGAGGGTTCAAATATCACTTAATTTCCTCTTTTTTTTGCCTTCATAAATATTAAGGTAAAGCAATAAATAATCTTCAGTCCAATTTTTTGTGACCTCTTTGCAAGCTTTCCTAGACGATGTGATCTCCGAAATTAGCCTTTGATTGATAAGGAGAGCGAGGAAGCAGACCTCGGGAACCTTTGAAATGCGCACTCTTAAAGAAAACCAGCGCATGCGTATTGGAAACCGGTAGGATAATACTAATTATACAAATCATTCTTTCATCAACTCATTGTTAGCTCAATCGGTAAAGACAGCGTGATACTAATAGAACTTTGGAGTTTACGTGAGGGTTCAAATATAACTTGATTTCCTTTTTTTTTTTGCCTTTATAAATAGTAAGGCAAAGCAATAAATAATCTTAAGTCCAATTTTTGTTGTGACCTCTTTGCAAGCTTTCCTAGACGATGTGATCTCTGAAATTAGCCTTTGATTGATGAGGAGAGCGAGGAAGCAGACCTCGGCAAGTTTTGTATGCGCACTCGTAAAGAAAACCAGCGCATGCGCATTGGAATCCGGTATAGGGTAATAATAATTATACAAATCATTCTTTCATCAACTCATCGTTAGCTCAATCGGTAAAGACAGCGTGATACTAATAGAACTTTGGAGTTGACGTGAGGGTTCAAATATCACTTTATTTCCATTTTTTTTTGCCTTCATAAATAGTGAGGCAAAGCAATAGATAATCAAAGTCCAAATTTTTTGTGACCTCTTTGAAAGCTTTCCTGACGATGTGATCTCCGAAATTAGCCTTTGATTGATGAGGAGAGCAAGGAAGCAGACCTCGGGAACCTTTGCATGCGCACTCGTAAAGAAAACCAGCGCATGCGCATTGGAATCCGGTAGGGTAATAGTAATTATACAAATCATTCTTTCATCAACTCATCGTTAGCTCAATCGGTAAAGACAGCGTGATACTAATAGAACTTTGGAGTTTACGTGAGGGTTCAAATATAACTTGATTTCTTTTTTTTTTGCCTTTATAAATAGTAAGGCAAAGCAATAAATAATCTTAAGTCCAATTTCCTCTTTTTTTTGCCTTTAGAAATATTAAGGTAAAGCAATAAATAATCTTCAGTCCAATTTTTTGTGACCTCTTTGCAAGCTTTCCTAGACGATGTGATCTCCGAAATTAGCCTTTGATTGATAAGGAGAGCGAGGAAGCAGACATCGGGAACCTTTGCAATGCGCACTCTTAAAGAAAACCAGCGCATGCGTATTGGAAACCGGTAGGATAATACTAATTATACAAATCATTCTTTCATCAACTCATTGTTAGCTCAATCGGTAAAGACAGCGTGATACTAATAGAACTTTGGAGTTTACGTGAGGGTTCAAATATAACTTGATTTCCTTTTTTTTTTGCCTTTATGAATAGTAAGGCAAAGCAATAAAAAAATCTTCAGTCCAATTTTTGTTGTGACCTCTTTGCAAGCTTTCCTAGACGATGTGATCTCTGAAATTAGCCTTTGATTGATGAGGAGAGCGAGGAAGCAGACCTCGGAAAGTTTTGTATGCGCACTCGTAAAGAAAACCAGCGCATGCGCATTGGAATCCGGTATAGGGTAATAATAATTATACAAATCATTCTTTCATCAACTCATCGTTAGCTCAATCGGTAAAGACAGCGTGATACTAATAGAACTTTGGAGTTGACGTGAGGGTTCAAATATCACTTAATTTCCTCTTTTTTTTGCCTTCATAAATATTAAGGTAAAGCAATAAATAATCTTCAGTCCAATTTTTTGTGACCTCTTTGCAAGCTTTCCTAGACGATGTGATCTCCGAAATTAGCCTTTGATTGATAAGGAGAGCGAGAAAGCAAACCTCGGGAACCTTTGCAATGCGCACTCTTAAAGAAAACCAGCGCATGCGTATTGGAATCCGGTAGGATAATACTAATTATACAAATCATTCTTTCATCAACTCATCGTTAGCTCAATCGGTAAAGACAGCGTGATACTAATAGAACTTTGGAGTTTACGTGAGGGTTCAAATATAACTTGATTTCTTTTTTTTTTGCCTTTATAAATAGTAAGGCAAAGCAATAAATAATCTTAAGTCCAATTTCCTCTTTTTTTTGCCTTTATAAATATTAGGTAAAGCAATAAATAATCTTCAGTCCAATTTTTTGTGACCTCTTTGCAAGCTTTCCTAGACGATGTGATCTCCGAAATTAGCCTTTGATTGATAAGGAGAGCGAGGAAGCAGACCTCGGGAACCTTTGCAATGCGCACTCTTAAAGAAAACCAGCGCATGCGTATTGGAAACCGGTAGGATAATACTAATTATACAAATCATTCTTTCATCAACTCATTGTTAGCTCAATCGGTAAAGACAGCGTGATACTAATAGAACTTTGGAGTTTACGTGAGGGTTTAAATATAACTTGATTTCCTTTTTTTTTTTGCCTTTATAAATAGTAAGGCAAAGCAATAAATAATCTTAAGTCCAATTTTTGTTGTGACCTCTTTGCAAGCTTTCCTAGACGATGTGATCTCTGAAATTAGCCTTTGATTGATGAGGAGAGCGAGGAAGCAGACCTCGGCAAGTTTTGTACGCGCACTCGTAAAGAAAACCAGCGCATGCGCATTGGAATCCGGTATAGGGTAATAATAATTATACAAATCATTCTTTCATTAACTCATCGTTAGCTCAATCGGTAAAGAAAGCGTGATACTAATAGAACTTTGGAGTTGACGTGAGGGTTCAAATATCACTTATTTCCATTTTTTTTTGCCTTCATAAATAGTGAGGCAAAGCAATAGATAATCAAAGTCCAAATTTTTTGTGACCTCTTTGAAAGCTTTCCTAGACGATGTGATCTCCGAAATTAGCCTTTGATTGATGAGGAGAGCAAGGAAGCAGACCTCGGGAACCTTTGCATGCGCACTCGTAAAGAAAACCAGCGCATGCGCATTGGAATCCGGTAGGGTAATAGTAATTATAAAAATCATTCTTTCATCAACTCATCGTTAGCTCAATCGGTAAAGAAAGCGTGATACTAATAGAACTTTGGAGTTGACGTGAGGGTTCAAATATTACATTATTTAGTGTTTTTTTTTTTTTGCCTTCTTAAATAGTGAGGCAAAGCAATAAATAATCAAAGTCCAATTTTTTGTGACCTCTTTGCAAGCTCTCCTAGACGATGTGATCTCCGAAATTAGCCTTTGATTGATAAGGAGAGCGAGGAAGCAGACCTCGGGAACCTTTGCAATGCGCACTCTTAATGAAAACAAGCGCATGCGTATTGGAATCCGGTAGGATAATACTAATTATACAAATCATTCTTTCATCAACTCATCGTTAGCTCAATCGGTAAAGACAGCGTGATACTAATAGAACTTTGGAGTTTACGTGAGGGTTCAAATATAACTTGATTTCCTTTTTTTTTTTGCCTTCATAAATAGTAAGGCAAAGCAATAAATAATCTTAAGTCCAATTTTTGTTGTGACCTCTTTGCAAGCTTTCCTAGACGATGTGATCTCTGAAATTAGCCTTTGATTGATGAGGAGAGCGAGGAACCTCGGCAAGTTTTGTATGCGCACTCGTAAAGAAAACCAGCGCATGCGCATTGGAATCCGGTATAGGGTAATAATAATTATACAAATCATTCTTTCATCAACTCATCGTTAGCTCAATCGGTAAAGACAGCGTGATACTAATAGAACTTTGGAGTTTACGTGAGGGTTCAAATATAACTTGATTTCCTTTTTTTTTTGCCTTTATAAATAATAAGGCAAAGCAATAAATAATCTTAAGTCCACTTTTTGTTGTGACCTCTTTGCAAGCTTTCCTAGACGATGTGATCTCCGAAATTAGCCTTTGATTGATAAGGAGAGCGTGGAAGCAGACCTCGGCAAGTTTTGTATGCGCACTCGTTAAGAAAACCAGCGCATGCGCATTGGAATCCGGTAGGATAATACTAATTATACAAATCCTTCTTTCATCAATTCATCGTTAGCTCAATCGGTAAAGACAGCGTGATACTAATAGAACTTTGGAGTTTACGTGAGGGTTCAAATATAACTTGATTTCCCTTTTTTTTTGCCTTTATAAATAGTAAGGCAAAGCAAATGATAAATAATCTTCAGTCCAATTTTTTGTGACCTCTTTGCAAGCTTTCCTAGACGATGTGATCTCCGAAATTAGCCTTTGATTGATAAGGAGAGCGAGGAAGCAGACCTCGGGAACCTTTGCAATGCGCACTCTTAAAGAAAACCAGCGCATGCGTATTGGAATCCGGTAGGATAATACTAATTATACAAATCATTCTTTCATCAACTCATCGTTAGCTCAATCGGTAAAGACAGCGTGATACAAATAGAACTTTGGAGTTTACGTGAGGGTTCAAATATCACTTAATTTCCTCTTTTTTTTGCCTTTATAAATATTAAGGTAAAGCAATAAATAATCTTCAGTCCAATTTTTTGTGACCTCTTTGCAAGCTTTCCCAGGCGCGGATCCAGGGGGGGGGGGGCCGAGCGTGCCTTGGCCCCCCCCCCCCGCAAAAAAAAAAAAAAAAAAAAAGGAGAGAGAGAGAAGGGAAAGAGGAGAGAAAGGGAAAAAAGAAGAGGAAGAAGAAAAGAGGGATGAAGGAGATCGGGGGGGGGGAAGGACTTGCCTCCCTCCTCCCCCCCCCCACCAATAAAAAAAAAATAAAAGAGAAGGAAGGAAAGGGAAAGAAAAAAGATAAAGAGGAGATAAAAGGGAAGGACAAAATAGGAAGAAGAAAAGAAAAGAAGGGGGATATCAGTTGCAATTTTCCCGCCAAAAGGTGTAGATCGGAGGGGGGGGGGGGGGGGGGGCACTGGCATACTGATAGGGGAGGGGGGGTGGAGAAATAGAATTCAAACGTGGTTTATTTATAATTCCATAACGGTGGTTAACAAATAATGCTGAAATGAGATAATTTTCCTCACTTCATGCGTTTGTTGGAAAATGACAAATTCCTAAATGTACAGCCAGGCAAGAAAATGCTTCTTGAGATGCCTACATATCAGGCCCGCGGAACGGCGGGGATCGGGATCCTCGAGCCCCTCCCCCACACTTTCTTTGAAAAAGTATATTAAAGAGAAATAGAAAGAAAGAGAACGAGAAAGAAAAAAATGTTAAGTGCCAGTGTCACATTATAATGGGGTATCAAAATATGCTCATCTGATCATAATTAAATTTATTCCTAAAATCCTAAGGGCTCTGCCCCTGGATTCCACCTAGGGCCCTAAGGCGGGCCCTTAGATGCTCATATGACGGTCATTTAATGCCTAAAACCCCTGATTTCTGGGGGCTCTGCCCCCTGGACCCAACCAAAAGCCCTTAGGCGGGCCCCTCGATACTCATCTGACCGTAATTGAGTGCCTAAAACCCTTGAGATTCCGGGGCTCCGCTCCCTGAACCCCAAGCCAATTAGTGACCTGCCATTGTAACAATTAGGTATCAAAATAATGCTCATCTGACCGTAATTAAATGCCTAAACTCCTGAACTTCGGGGCTCTGTCCCCTGGTCCCCGTCTAGGGCGCTAAGGCTACGCGCGGGGAGGGCAGGGGGAACTTAATTCAGACGAGGATAATTTTCGGGAACGGTACAACGAATCGTCTTCTTTCTATAATAATTTAATGAAACGTCGAAGTTTCCGCGCTTCGCGCGGAAGGGGGGGGGGGGATTGATTTAGACAAGAATTAAGAGTCGAGAACGGTACGACGAATCTTCCTCTTTCTCTAATGATTTAATGAAAAGTAAAAGCTTCCGCGCTTTGCGCGGGTGGGGGAAACTAAATTATTTTCGAGAGCGGAACAACGAATCGTCTTCATTCTCTAAAATTTAATGAAACGTCGAAGCGGGGGGAAAACTGAATTTAGACAAGGATTAAGAGTCGAGAACGGTACAACGAATCGTCTTCTTTCTCTAATGATTTAATGAAACGTAAAAGCTTCCGCGCTTCGCGCTGGAGGGGAAAAACTATTTTCAGACGAGTAGGCACGTACGGAAGGGGGGAGAGGGGGTTAGGGGGTTGACCCTCCCCCCTTCGGTTTTTTATGTGTGTATTTTGGAGCAACCCCCCCCCTTTCTGTGATTTTTTTTTTTTTTTTAATTAAAAAAATATATTAAAAAAATATGCCAATTGCTGACCTAAAAAAGGTGACCTCACCCCCCCCCCCCAACGGAACAAAATGTCAAATTTTCAAATTCGAGACCAAAAAAAAAGAGTCCTCTTCCCCCCCCCCCCCCCCCCGCGTTTTTAGCGGCTGGCTGAGTCGTTACGATTTTTTTTCGGATCAAAAAAAAAAAAAAAAATGGGCCCCCCCCCCCCTAAGAAATCCTGGATCCGCGCCTGAGCTTTCCTAGACGATGTGATCTCCGAAATTAGCCTTTGATTGATAAGGAGAGCGAGGAAGCAGACCTCGGGAACCTTTGCAATGCGCACTCTTAAAGAAAACCAGCGCGTGCGTATTGGAAACCGGTAGGATAATACTAATTATACAAATCATTCTTTCATCAACTCATTGTTAGCTCAATCGGTAAAGACAGCGTGATACTAATAAAACTTTGGAGTTTACGTGAGGGTTCAAATATAACTTGATTTCCTTTTTTTTTGCCTTTATGAATAGTAAGGCAAAGCAATAAAAAATCTTCAGTCCAATTTTTGTTGTGACCTCTTTGCAAGCTTTCCTAGACGATGTGATCTCTGAAATTAGCCTTTGATTGATGAGGAGAGCGAGGAAGCAGACCTCGGAAAGTTTTGTATGCGCACTCGTAAAGAAAACCAGCGCATGCGCATTGGAATCCGGTATAGGGTAATAATAATTATACAAATCATTCTTTCATCAACTCATCGTTAGCTCAATCGGTAAAGACAGCGTGATACTAATAGAACTTTGGAGTTGACGTGAGGGTTCAAATATCACTTAATTTCCTCTTTTTTTTGCCTTCATAAATATTAAGGTA
Organism: Strongylocentrotus purpuratus; assembly: GCF_000002235.5. Taxonomy (NCBI): domain Eukaryota; kingdom Metazoa; phylum Echinodermata; class Echinoidea; order Camarodonta; family Strongylocentrotidae; genus Strongylocentrotus; species Strongylocentrotus purpuratus. The sequence continues at coordinate 8,960,052 of NW_022145603.1, forward strand.
AAGCAATAAATAATCTTCAGTCCAATTTTTTGTGACCTCTTTGCAAGCTTTCCTAGACGATGTGATCTCCGAAATTAGCCTTTGATTGATAAGGAGAGCGAGGAAGCAGACCTCGGGAACCTTTGCAATGCGCACTCTTAAAGAAAACCAGCGCATGCGTATTGGAAACCGGTAGGATAATACTAATTATACAAATCATTCTTTCATCAACTCATCGTTAGCTCAATCGGTTAAGACAGCGTGATACTAATAGAACTTTGGAGTTTACGTGAGGGTTCAAATATAACTTGATTTCCTTTTTTTTTTTGCCTTTATAAATAGTAAGGCAAAGCAATAAATAATCTTAAGTCCAATTTTTGTTGTGACCTCTTTGCAAGCTTTCCTAGACGATGTGATCTCTGAAATTAGCCTTTGATTGATGAGGAGAGCGAGGAAGCAGACCTCGGCAAGTTTTGTATGCGCACTCGTAAAGAAAACCAGCGCATGCGCATTGGAATCCGGTATAGGGTAATAATAATTATACAAATCATTCTTTCATTAACTCATCGTTAGCTCAATCGGTAAAGACAGCGTGATACTAATAGAACTTTGGAGTTTACGTGAGGGTTCAAATATAACTTGATTTCCTTTTTTTTTTGCCTTTATAAATAGTAAGGCAAAGCAATAAATAATCTTAAGTCCAATTTTTGTTGTGACCTCTTTGCAAGCTTTCCTAGACGATGTGATCTCTGAAATTAGCCTATGATTGATGAGGAGAGCGAGGAAGCAGACCTCGGCAAGTTTTGTATGCGCACTCGTTAAGAAAACCAGCGCATGCGCATTGAATCCGGTAAAGGGTAATAGTATTTATACAAATCATTCTTTCATCAACTCATCGTTAGCTCAATCGGTAAAGACAGCGTGATACTAATAGAACTTTGGAATTTACGTGAGGGTTCAAATATCACTTAATTTCCTCTTTTTTTTGCCTTTATAAATAGTAAGGCAAAGCAATAAATAATCTTCAGTCCAATTTTGTTGTGACCTCTTTGCAAGCTTTCCTAGACGATGTGATCTCCGAAATTAGCCTTTGATTGATAAGGAGAGCGAGGAAGCAGACCTCGGGAACCTTTGCAATGCGCACTCTTAAAGAAAACCAGCGCATGCGCATTGGAATCCGGTATAGGGTAATAATAATTATACAAATCATTCTTTCATCAACTCATCGTTAGCTCAATCGGTAAAGACAGCGTGATACTAATAGAACTTTGGAGTTGACGTGAGGGTTCAAATATCACTTTATTTCCATTTTTTTTTGCCTTCATGAATAGTGAGGCAAAGCAATAGATAATCAAAGTCCAATTTTTTGTGACCTCTTTGAAAGCTTTCCTAGACGATGTGATCTCCGAAATTAGCCTTTGATTGATGAGGAGAGCGAGGAAGCAGACCTCGGGAACCTTTGCATGCGCACTCGTAAAGAAAACCAGCGCATGCGCATTGGAATCCGGTAGGGTAATAGTAACTATACAAATCATTCTTTCATCAACTCATCGTTAGCTCAATCGGTAAAGAAACCTTGATACTAATAGAACTTTGGGGTTGACGTGAGGGTTCAAATATTACATTATTAAGTGTTTTTTTTTTTTTTGCCTTCTTAAATATTAAGGTAAAGCAATAAATAATCTTCAGTCCAATTTGTTGTGACCTCTTTGCAAGCTTTCCTAGACGATGTGATCTCCGAAATTAGCCTTTGATTGATAAGGAGAGCGAGGAAGCAGACCTCGGGAACCTTTGCAATGCGCACTCTTAAAGAAAACCAGCGCATGCGCATTGGAATCCGGTAAAGGGTAATAGTATTTATACAAATCATTCTTTCATCAACTCATCGTTAGCTCTATCAGTAAAGACAGCGTGTTACTAATAGAACTTTGGAGTTGACGTGAGGGTTCAAATATCACTTAATTTCCTCTTTTTTTTGCCTTTATAAATATTAAGGTAAAGCAATAAATAATGTTCAGTCCAATTTTTTGTGACCTCTTTGCAAGCTTTCTAGATGACGTCATATTCGAAATTAGTCTTTGATTGATGAGGATAGCCAGGGAGCAGACCTCGAGAACCTTTGCATGCGCACTCGTAAAGAAAACCAGCGCATGCGCATTGGAATCAGGTATAAGGTAATAGTAATTATACAAATCATTCTTTCATCAACTCATTGTTAGCTCAATCGGTAAAGACAGCGTGATACTAATAGAACTTTGGAGTTTACGTGAGGGTTCAAATATAACTTGATTTCCGTTTTTTTTTGCCTTTATGAATAGTAAGGCAAAGCAATAAAAAATCTTTAGTCCAATTTTTGTTGTGACCTCTTTGCAAGCTTTCCTAGACGATGTGATCTCTGAAATTAGCCTTTGATTGATGAGGAGAGCGAGGAAGCAGACCTCGGAAAGTTTTGTATGCGCACTCTTAAAGAAAACCAGCGCATGCGTCTTGGAAACCGGTATAGGGTATTAATAATTATACAAATCATTCTTTCATCAACTCATCGTTAGCTCAATCGGTAAAGACAGCGTGATACTAATAGAACTTTGGAGTTGACGTGAGGGTTCAAATATCACTTTATTTCCATTTTTTTTTGCCTTCATGAATAGTGAGGCAAAGCAATAGATAATCAAAGTCCAAATTTTTGTGACCTCTTTGAAAGCTTTCCTAGACGATGTGATCTCCGAAATTAGCCTTTGATTGATGAGGAGAGCGAGGAAGCAGACCTCGGGAACCTTTGCAATGCGCACTCTTAAAGAAAACCAGCGCATGCGCATTGGAATCCGGTATAGGGTATTAATAATTATACAAATCATTCTTTCATCAACTCATCGTTAGCTCAATCGGTAAAGACAGCGTGATACTAATAGAACTTTGGAGTTGACGTGAGGGTTCAAATATCACTTAATTTCCTCTTTTTTTGCCTTCATGAATATTAAGGTAAAGCAATAAATAATCTTCAGTCCAATTTTTTGTGACCTCTTTGCAAGCTTTCCTAGACGATGTGATCTCCGAAATTAGCCTTTGTTTGATAAGGAAAGCGAGGAAGCAGACCTCGGGAACCTTTGCAATGCGCACTCTTAAAGAAAACCAGCGCATGCGTCTTGGAAACCGGTAGGATAATACTAATTATACAAATCATTCTTTCATCAACTCATCGTTATCTCAATCGGTAAAGACAGCGTGATACTAATAGAACTTTGGAGTTTACGTGAGGGTTCAAATATAACTTGATTTCCTTTTTTTTTTTTTTTTGCCTTTATAAATAGTAAGGCAAAGCAATAAATAATCTTAAGTCCAATTTTTGTTGTGACCTCTTTGAAAGCTTTCCTAGACGATGTGATCTCTGAAATTAGCCTTTGATTGATGAGGAGAGCGAGAAAGCAGACCTCGGCAAGTTTTGTATGCGCACTCGTAAAGAAAACCAGCGCATGCGCATTGGAATCCGGTATAGGGTAATAATAATTATACAAATCATTCTTTCATCAACTCATCGTTAGCTCAATCGGTAAAGACAGCGTGATACTAATAGAACTTTGGAGTTTACGTGAGGGTTCAAATATCACTTAATTTCCTCCTTTTTTTTGCCTTTATAAATATTAAGGTAAAGCAATAAATAATCTTCAGTCCAATTTTTTGTGACCTCTTTGCAAGCTTTCCTAGACGATGTGATCTCCGAAATTAGCCTTTGATTGATAAGGAGAGCGAGGAAGCAGACCTCGGGAACCTTTGCAATGCGCACTCTTAAAGAAAACCAGCGCATGCGTATTGGAATCCGGTAGGATAATACTAATTATACAAATCATTCTTTCATCAACTCATCGTTAGCTCAATCGGTAAAGACAGCGTGATACTAATAGAACTTTGGAGTTTACGTGAGGGTTCAAATATAACTTGATTTCCTTTTTTTTTTGCCTTTATAAATAGTAAGGCAAAGCAATAAATAATCTTAAGTCCAATTTTTGTTGTGACCTCTTTGCAAGCTTTCCTAGACGATGTGATCTCTGAAATTAGCCTATGATTGATGAGGAGAGCGAGGAAGCAGACCTCGGCAAGTTTTGTATGCGCACTCGTTAAGAAAACCAGCGCATGCGCATTGGAATCCGGTAAAGGGTAATATTATTTATACAAATCATTCTTTCATCAACTCATCGTTAGCTCAATCGGTAAAGACAGCGTGATACTAATAGAACTTTGGAGTTTACGTGAGGGTTCAAATATCACTTAATTTCCTCTTTTTTTTGCCTTTATAAATATTAAGGTAAAGCAATAAATAATCTTCAGTCCAATTTTTTTTGTGACCTCTTTGCAAGCTTTTCTAGATGACGTCATATTCGAAATTAGCCTTTGATTGATAAGGAGAGCGAGGAAGCAGACCTCGGGAACCTTTGCAATGCGCACTCTTAAAGAAAACCAGCGCATGCGTATTGGAAACCGGTAGGATAATACTAATTATACAAATCATTCTTTCATCAACTCATCGTTAGCTCAATCGGTAAAGACAGCGTGATACTAATAGAACTTTGGAGTTGACGTGAGGGTTCAAATATCACTTTATTTAGTGTTTTTTTTTTGCCTTCATGAAAAGTGAGGCAAAGCAATAGATAATCAAAGTCCAAATTTTTTGTGACCTCTTTGAAAGCTTTCCTAGACGATGTGATCTCCGAAATTAGCCTTTGATTGATGAGGAGAGCGATGAAGCAGACCTCGGGAACCTTTGCATGCGCACTCGTAAAAACAACCAGCGCATGCGCATTGGAATCCGGTAGGGTAATAGTAATTATACAAATCATTCTTTCATCAACTCATCGTTAGCTCTATCAGTAAAGACAGCGTGATACTAATAGAACTTTGGAGTTTACGTGAGGGTTCAAATATAACTTGATTTCCCTTTTTTTTTGCCTTTATAAATAGTAAGGCAAAGCAATAAATAATCTGGCCTCCTGAGTGGTATCATTATGATGCGCTTGAGCTCCTCTACCTGTTCGCGTCATCGGTTTATGTTTTTCATCTTTATTTATTGGGCAATGATGAAAACGATGTGTAGAGCCCAAACTTCGGACATAAACTTCCTAATACCAGTCATAAACTGTCAAATTGAACAAATAAAACCATTCGAGGCCTAATAACCGCGCATAAACTTGTCATATTGTACAAAAAGAACCATGTGAGGCGTATTTCTTAGTTTTTCATCACATTTGCAAATATCTTTCTTCAAAAGAATGCTCTGGCCTCCTGAGTGGTATCATTATGATGCGCTTGAGCTCCTCTACCTGTTCGCGTCATCGGTTTATGTTTTTCATCTTTATTTATTGGGCAATGATGAAAACGATGTGTAGAGCCCAAACTTCGGACATAAACTTCCTAATACCGGTCATAAACTGTCAAATTGAACAAATAAAACCATTCGAGGCCTAATAACCGCGCATAAACTGTCATATTGCACAAAAAGAACCATGTGAGGCGTATTTCTTAGTTTTTCATCACATTTGCAAATATCTTTCTTCAAAAGAATGCTCTGGCCTCCTGAGTGGTATCATTATGATGCGCTTGAGCTCCTCTACCTGTTCGCGTCATCGGTTTATGTTTTTCATCTTTATTTATTGGGCAATGATGAAAACGATGTGTAGAGCCCAAACTTCGGACATAAACTTCCTAATACCGGTCATAAACTGTCAAATTGAACAAATAAAACCATTCGAGGCCTAATAACCGCGCATAAACTGTCATATTGTACAAAAAGAACCATGTGAGGCGTATTTGTTAGTTTTTCATCACATTTGCAAATATCTTTCTTCAAAAGAATGCTCTGGCCTCCTGAGTGGTATCATTATGATGCGCTTGAGCTCCTCTACCTGTTCGCGTCATCGGTTTATGTTTTTCATCTTTATTTATTGGGCAATGATGAAAACGATGTGTAGAGCCCAGACTTCGGACATAAACTTCCTAATACCGGTCATAAACTGTCAAATTGAACAAATAAAACCATTCGAGGCCTAATAACCGCGCATAAACTGTCATATTGCACAAAAAGAACCATGTGAGGTGTATTTGTTAGTTTTTCATCACATTTGCAAATATCTTTCTTCAAAAGAATGCTCTGGCCTCCTGAGTGGTATCATTATGATGCGCTTGAGCTCCTCTACCTGTTCGCGTCATCGGTTTATGTTTTTCATCTTTATTTATTGGGCAATGATGAAAACGATGTGTAGAGCCCAAACTTCGGACATAAACTATCTAATACCGGTCATAAACTGTCAAATTGAACAAATAAAACCATTCGAGGCCTAATAACCGCGCATAAACTGTCATATTGCACAAAAAGAACCATGTGAGGCGTATTTGTTAGTTTTTCATCACATTTGCAAATATCTTTCTTCAAAAGAATGCTCTGGCCTCCTGAGTGGTATCATTATGATGCGCTTGAGCTCCTCTACCTGTTCGCGTCATCGGTTTATGTTTTTCATCTTTATTTATTGGGCAATGATGAAAACGATGTGGAGAGCCCAAACTTCGGACATAAACTTCCTAATACCGGTCATAAACTGTCAAATTGAACAAATAAAACCATTCGAGGCCTAATAACTACGCATAAACTGTCATATTGCGTATTTCTTAGTTTTTCATCACATTTGCAAATATCTTTCTTCAAAAGAATGCTCTGGCCTCCTGAGTGGTATCATTATGATGCGCTTGAGCTCCTCTACCTGTTCGCGTCATCGGTTTATGTTTTTCATCTTTATTTATTGGGCAATGATGAAAACGATGTGTAGAGCCCAAACTTCGGACATAAACTTCCTAATACCGGTCATAAACTGTCAAATTGAACAAATAAAACCATTTGAGGCCTAATAACCGCGCATAAACTGTCATATTGCACAAAAAGAACCATGTGAGGCGTATTTCTTAGTTTTTCATCACATTTGCAAATATCTTTCTTCAAAAGAATGCTCTGGCCTCCTGAGTGGTATCATTATGATGCGCTTGAGCTCCTCTACCTGTTCGCGTCATCGGTTTATGTTTTTCATCTTTATTTATTGGGCAATGATGAAAACGATGTGTAGAGCCCAAACTTCGGACATAAACTTCCTAATACCGGTCATAAACTGTCAAATTGAACAAATAAAACCATTCGAGGCCTAATAACCGCGCATAAACTGTCATATTGCACAAAAAGAACCATGTGAGGCGTATTTCTTAGTTTTTCATCACATTTGCAAATATCTTTCTTCAAAAGAATGCTCTGGCCTCCTGAGTGGTATCATTATGATGCGCTTGAGCTCCTCTACCTGTTCGCGTCATCGGTTTATGTTTTTCATCTTTATTTATTGGGCAATGATGAAAACGATGTGTAGAGCCCAAACTTCGGACATAAACTTCCTAATACCGGTCATAAACTGTCAAATTGAACAAATAAAACCATTCGAGGCCTAATAACCGCGCATAAACTGTCATATTGCGTATTTCTTAGTTTTTCATCACATTTGCAAATATCTTTCTTCAAAAGAATGCTCTGGCCTCCTGAGTGGTATCATTATGATGCGCTTGAGCTCCTCTACCTGTTCGCGTCATCGGTTTATGTTTTTCATCTTTATTTATTGGGCAATGATGAAAACGATGTGTAGAGCCCAAACTTCGGACATAAACTTCCTAATACCGGTCATAAACTGTCAAATTGAACAAATAAAACCATTCGAGGCCTAATAACCGCGCATAAACTGTCATATTGCACAAAAAGAACCATGTGAGGCGTATTTGTTAGTTTTTCATCACATTTGCAAATATCTTTCTTCAAAAGAATGCTCTGGCCTCCTGAGTGGTATCATTATGATGCGCTTGAGCTCCTCTACCTGTTCGCGTCATCGGTTTATGTTTTTCATCTTTATTTATTGGGCAATGATGAAAACGATGTGTAGAGCCCAAACTTCGGACATAAACTTCCTAATACCGGTCATAAACTGTCAAATTGAACAAATAAAACCATTCGAGGCCTAATAACCGCGCATAAACTGTCATATTGCGTATTTGTTAGTTTTTCATCCCATTTGCAAATATCTTTCTTCAAAAGAATGCTCTGGCCTCCTGAGTGGTATCATTATGATGTCAAATTGAACAAATAAAACCATTCGAGGCCTAATAACCGCGCATAAACTGTCATATTGTACAAAAAGAACCATGTGAGGCGTATTTCTTAGTTTTTCATCACATTTGCAAATATCTTTCTTCAAAAGAATGCTCTGGCCTCCTGAGTGGTATCATTATGATGCGCTTGAGCTCCTCTACCTGTTCGCGTCATCGGTTTATGTTTTTCATCTTTATTTATTGGGCAATGATGAAAACGATGTGTAGAGCCCAAACTTCGGACATAAACTTCCTAATACCGGTCATAAACTGTCAAATTGAACAAATAAAACCATTCGAGGCCTAATAACCGCGCATAAACTGTCATTTTGCACAAAAAGAACCATGTGAGGCGTATTTGTTAGTTTTTCATCACATTTGCAAATATCTTTCTTCAAAAGAATGCTCTGGCCTCTTGAGTGGTATCATTATGATGCGCTTGAGCTCCTCTACCTGTTCGCGTCATCGGTTTATGTTTTTCATCTTTATTTATTGGGCTATGATGAAAACGATGTGTAGAGCCCAAACTTCAGACATAAACTTCCTAATACCGGTCATAAACTGTCAAATTGAACAAATAAAACCATTCGAGGCCTAATAACCGCGCATAAACTGTCATATTGCGTATTTGTTAGTTTTTCATCACATTTGCAAATATCTTTCTTCAAAAGAATGCTCTGGCCTCCTGAGTGGTATCATTATGATGCGCTTGAGCTCCTCTACCTGTTCGCGTCATCGGTTTATGTTTTTCATCTTTATTTATTGGGCAATGATGAAAACGATGTGTAGAGCCCAAACTTCGGACATAAACTTCCTAATACCGGTCATAAACTGTCAAATTGAACAAATAAAACCATTCGAGGCCTAATAACCGCGCATAAACTGTCATATTGCACAAAAAGAACCATGTGAGGCGTATTCTTAGTTTTTCATCACATTTGCAAATATCTTTCTTCAAAAGAATGCTCTGGCCTCCTGAGTGGTATCATTATGATGCGCTTGAGCTCCTCTACCTGTTCGCGTCATCGGTTTATGTTTTTCATCTTTATTTATTGGGCAATGATGAAAACGATGTGTAGAGCCCAAACTTCGGACATAAACTTCCTAATACCGGTCATAAACTGTCAAATTGAACAAATAAAACCATTCGAGGCCTAATAACCGCGCATAAACTGTCATATTGCGTATTTGTTAGTTTTTCATCCCATTTGCAAATATCTTTCTTCAAAAGAATGCTCTGGCCTCCTGAGTGGTATCATTATGATGTCAAATTGAACAAATAAAACCATTCGAGGCCTAATAACCGCGCATAAACTGTCATATTGTACAAAAAGAACCATGTGAGGCGTATTTCTTAGTTTTTCATCACATTTGCAAATATCTTTCTTCAAAAGAATGCTCTGGCCTCCTGAGTGGTATCATTATGATGCGCTTGAGCTCCTCTACCTGTTCGCGTCATCGGTTTATGTTTTTCATCTTTATTTATTGGGCAATGATGACAACGATGTGTAGAGCCCAAACTTCGGACATAAACTTCCTAATACCGGTCATAAACTGTCAAATTGAACAAATAAAACCATTCGAGGCCTAATAACCGCGCATAAACTGTCATATTGCACAAAAAGAACCATGTGAGGCGTATTGTTAGTTTTTCATCACATTTGCAAATATCTTTCTTCAAAAGAATGCTCTGGCCTCTGAGTGGTATCATTATGATGCGCTTGAGCTCCTCTACCTGTTCGCGTCATCGGTTTATGTTTTTCATCTTTATTTATTGGGCTATGATGAAAACGATGTGTAGAGCCCAAACTTCGGACATAAACTTCCTAATACCGGTCATAAACTGTCAAATTGAACAAATAAAACCATTCGAGGCCTAATAACCGCGCATAAACTGTCATTTGCACAAAAAGAACCATGTGAGGCGTATTGTTAGTTTTTCATCACATTTGCAAATATCTTTCTTCAAAAGAATGCTCTGGCCTCTTGAGTGGTATCATTATGATGCGCTTGAGCTCCTCTACCTGTTCGCGTCATCGGTTTATGTTTTTCATCTTTATTTATTGGGCTATGATGAAAACGATGTGTAGAGCCCAAACTTCAGACATAAACTTCCTAATACCGGTCATAAACTGTCAAATTGAACAAATAAAACCATTCGAGGCCTAATAACCGCGCGCATAAACTGTCATATTGCGTATTTGTTAGTTTTTCATCACATTTGCAAATATCTTTCTTCAAAAGAATGCTCTGGCCTCCTGAGTGGTATCATTATGATGCGCTTGAGCTCCTCTACCTGTTCGCGTCATCGGTTTATGTTTTTCATCTTTATTTATTGGGCAATGATGAAAACGATGTGTAGAGCCCAAACTTCGGACATAAACTTCCTAATACCGGTCATAAACTGTCAAATTGAACAAATAAAACCATTCGAGGCCTAATAACCGCGCATAAACTGTCATATTGCACAAAAAGAACCATGTGAGGCGTATTTCTTAGTTTTTCATCACATTTGCAAATATCTTTCTTCAAAAGAATGCTCTGGCCTCCTGAGTGGTATCATTATGATGCGCTTGAGCTCCTCTACCTGTTCGCGTCATCGGTTTATGTTTTTCATCTTTATTTATTGGGCAATGATGAAAACGATGTGTAGAGCCCAAACTTCGGACATAAACTTCCTAATACCGGTCATAAACTGTCAAATTGAACAAATAAAACCATTCGAGGCCTAATAACCGCGCATAAACTGTCATATTGCGTATTTGTTAGTTTTTCATCCCATTTGCAAATATCTTTCTTCAAAAGAATGCTCTGGCCTCCTGAGTGTATCATTATGATGTCAAATTGAACAAATAAAACCATTCGAGGCCTAATAACCGCGCATAAACTGTCATATTGTACAAAAAGAACCATGTGAGGCGTATTTCTTAGTTTTTCATCACATTTGCAAATATCTTTCTTCAAAAGAATGCTCTGGCCTCCTGAGTGGTATCATTATGATGCGCTTGAGCTCCTCTACCTGTTCGCGTCATCGGTTTATGTTTTTCATCTTTATTTATTGGGCAATGATGACAACGATGTGTAGAGCCCAAACTTCGGACATAAACTTCCTAATACCGGTCATAAACTGTCAAATTGAACAAATAAAACCATTCGAGGCCTAATAACCGCGCATAAACTGTCATATTGCACAAAAAGAACCATGTGAGGCGTATTTGTTAGTTTTTCATCACATTTGCAAATATCTTTCTTCAAAAGAATGCTCTGGCCTCTGAGTGGTATCATTATGATGCGCTTGAGCTCCTCTACCTGTTCGCGTCATCGGTTTATGTTTTTCATCTTTATTTATTGGGCTATGATGAAAACGATGTGTAGAGCCCAAACTTCGGACATAAACTTCCTAATACCGGTCATAAACTGTCAAATTGAACAAATAAAACCATTCGAGGCCTAATAACCGCGCATAAACTGTCATATTGCGTATTTGTTAGTTTTTCATCACATTTGCAAATATCTTTCTTCAAAAGAATGCTCTGGCCTCCTGAGTGGTATCATTATGATGCGCTTGAGCTCCTCTACCTGTTCGCGTCATCGGTTTATGTTTTTCATCTTTATTTATTGGGCAATGATGAAAACGATGTGTAGAGCCCAAACTTCGGACAAACTTCCTAATACCGGTCATAAACTGTCAAATTGAACAAATAAAACCATTCGAGGCCTAATAACCGCGCATAAACTGTCATATTGCACAAAAAGAACCATGTGAGGCGTATTTCTTAGTTTTTCATCACATTTGCAAATATCTTTCTTCAAAAGAATGCTCTGGCCTCCTGAGTGGTATCATTATGATGCGCTTGAGCTCCTCTACCTGTTCGCGTCATCGGTTTATGTTTCATCTTTATTTATTGGGCAATGATGAAAACGATGTGTAGAGCCCAAACTTCGGACATAAACTTCCTAATACCGGTCATAAACTGTCAAATTGAACAAATAAAACCATTCGAGGCCTAATAACCGCGCATAAACTGTCATATTGCACAAAAAGAACCATGTGAGGCGTATTTCTTAGTTTTTCATCACATTTGCAAATATCTTTCTTCAAAAGAATGCTCTGGCCTCCTGAGTGGTATCATTATGATGCGCTTGAGCTCCTCTACCTGTTCGCGTCATCGGTTTATGTTTTTCATCTTTATTTATTGGGCAATGATGAAAACGATGTGTAGAGCCCAAACTTCGGACATAAACTTCCTAATACCGGTCATAAACTGTCAAATTGAACAAATAAAACCATTCGAGGCCTAATAACCGCGCATAAACTGTCATATTGCACAAAAAGAACCATGTGAGGCGTATTTCTTAGTTTTTCATCACATTTGCAAATATCTTTCTTCAAAAGAATGCTCTGGCCTCCTGAGTGGTATCATTATGATGCGCTTGAGCTCCTCTACCTGTTCGCGTCATCGGTTTATGTTTTTCATCTTTATTTATTGGGCAATGATGACAACGATGTGTAGAGCCCAAACTTCGGACATAAACTTCCTAATACCGGTCATAAACTGTCAAATTGAACAAATAAAACCATTCGAGGCCTAATAACCGCGCATAAACTGTCATTGCGTATTTCTTAGTTTTTCATCACATTGCAAATATCTTTCTTCAAAAGAATGCTCTGGCCTCCTGAGTGGTATCATTATGATGCGCTTGAGCTCCTCTACCTGTTCGCGTCATCGGTTTATGTTTTCATCTTTATTTATTGAGCAATGATTTGTAGGGGGGATTTACACGTTATTTTTTTTGCTTAATGTTTCCGATTCTAGGGGGGTGTAAAAATGGCGAAACCATGTTAAGAACTGCAAAAAAGTGTATATAGGCGCTTTTTTGAGGCGTTTTCGTTAGTTTTTATCCAAATGGCAAAAACCCCTAAAACAATAATGGTATCGTCCGTTGTAACAGAAAGAGGACTATACCATTATTTTGTAGGGGGGATTTACACGTTATTTTTTTTGCTTAATGTTTCCGATTCTAGGGGGGTGTGAAAATGGCGAAACCATGTTAAGAACTGCAAAAAGTGTATATAGGCGCTTTTTTGAGGCGTTTTCGTTAGTTTTTATCCAAATGGCAAAACACCCCTAAAACAATAATGGTATCGTCCGTTATAACAGAAAGAGGACTATACCATTATTTTGTAGGGGGATTTACACGTTATTTTTTTTGCTTAATGTTTCCGATTCTAGGGGGGTGTAAAAATGGCGAAACCATGTTAAGAACTGCAAAAAAGTGTATATAGGCGCTTTTTTGAGGCGTTTTCGTTAGTTTTTATCCAAATGGCAAAACACCCCTAAAACAATAATGGTATCGTCCGTTATAACAGAAAGAGGACTATACTATTATTTTGTAGGGGGGATTTACACGTTATTTTTTTTGCTTAATGTTTCCGATTCTAGGGGGGTGTGAAAATGGCGAAACCATGTTAAGAACTGCAAAAAAGTGTATATAGGCGCTTTTTTTGAGGCGTTTTCGTTAGTTTTTATCCAAATGGCAAAAACACCCTAAAACAATAATGGTATCGTCCGTTATAACAGAAAGAGGACTATACCATTATTTTGTAGGGGGGATTCACACGTTATTTTTTTGCTTAATGTTTCCGATTCTAGGGGGGTGTAAAAATGGCGAAACCATGTTAAGAATTGCAAAAAAGTGTATATAGGCGCTTTTTTGAGGCGTTTTGTTAGTTTTTATCCAAATGGCAAAACACCCCTAAAACAATAATGGTATCGTCCGTTATAACAGAAAGAGGACTATACCATTATTTTGTAGGGGGGATTTACACGTTATTTTTTTTGCTTAATGTTTCCGATTCTAGGGGGGTGTAAAAATGGCGAAACCATGTTAAGAACTGCAAAAAAGTGTATATAGGCGCTTTTTTGAGGCGTTTTCGTTAGTTTTTATCCAAATGGCAAAACACCCCTAAAACAATAATGGTATCGTCCGTTATAACAGAAAGAGGACTATACCATTATTTTGTAGGGGGGATTTACACGTTATTTTTTTTGCTTAATGTTTCCGATTCTAGGGGGGTGTGAAAATGGCGAAACCATGTTAAGAACTGCAAAAAAGTGTATATAGGCGCTTTTTTGATGCGTTTTCGTTAGTTTTTATCCAAATGGCAAAACACCCCTAAAACAATAATGGTATCGTCCGTTATAACAGAAAGAGGACTATACCATTATTTTGTAGGGGGGATTTACACGTTATTTTTTTTGCTTAATGTTTCCGATTCTAGGGGGGTGTGAAAATGGCGAAACCATGTTAAGAACTGCAAAAAAGTGTATATAGGCGCTTTTTTGAGGCGTTTTCGTTAGTTTTTATCCAAATGGCAAAACACCCCTAAAACAATAATGGTATCGTCCGTTATAACAGAAAGAGGACTATACCATTATTTTGTAGGGGGGATTTACACGTTATTTTTTTTGCTTAATGTTTCCGATTCTAGGGGGGTGTAAAAATGGCGAAACCATGTTAAGAACTGCAAAAAAGTGTATATAGGCGCTTTTTTGAGGCGTTTTCGTTAGTTTTTATCCAAATGGCAAAACACCCCTAAAACAATAATGGTATCGTCCGTTATAACAGAAAGAGGACTATACCATTATTTTGTAGGGGGGATTTACACTTTTTTTTTTGCTTAATGTTTCCGATTCTAGGGGGGTGTAAAAATGGCGAAACCATGTTAAGAACTGCAAAAAAGTGTATATAGGCGCTTTTTTGAGGCGTTTTCGTTAGTTTTTATCCAAATGGAAAAACACCCCTAAAACAATAATGGTATCGTCCGTTATAACAGAAAGAGGACTATACCATTATTTTGTAGGGGGGATTTACACGTTATTTTTTTTGCTTAATGTTTCCGATTCTAGGGGGGTGTGAAAATGGCGAAACCATGTTAAGAACTGCAAAAAAGTGTATATAGGCGCTTTTTTGAGGCGTTTTCGTTAGTTTTTATCCAAATGGCAAAACACCCCTAAAACAATAATGGTATCGTCCGTTATAACAGAAAGAGGACTATACCATTATTTGTAGGGGGGATTTACACGTTATTTTTTTGCTTAATGTTTCGATTCTAGGGGGTGTAAAAATGGCGAAACCATGTTAAGAACTGCAAAAAAGTGTATATAGGCGCTTTTTTGAGGCGTTTTCGTTAGTTTTTATCCAAATGGCAAAACACCCCTAAAACAATAATGGTATCGTCCGTTGTAACAGAAAGAGGACTATACCATTATTTTGTAGGGGGGATTTACACGTTATTTTTTTTGCTTAATGTTTCCGATTCTAGGGGGGTGTAAAAATGGCGAAACCATGTTAAGAACTGCAAAAAAGTGTATATAGGCGCTTTTTTGAGGCGTTTTCGTTAGTTTTTATCCAAATGGCAAAAACACCCCTAAAACAATAATGGTATCGTCCGTTATAACAGAAAGAGGACTATACCATTATTTTGTAGGGGGGATTTACACGTTATTTTTTTTGCTTAATGTTTCCGATTCTAGGGGGGTGTGAAAATGGCGAAACCATGTTAAGAACTGCAAAAAAGTGTATATAGGCGCTTTTTTGAGGCGTTTTCGTTAGTTTTTATCCAAATGGCAAAACACCCCTAAAACAATAATGGTATCGTCCGTTATAACAGAAAGAGGACTATACCATTATTTTGTAGGGGGGATTTACACGTTATTTTTTTTGCTTAATGTTTCGATTCTAGGGGGGTGTAAAAATGGCGAAACCATGTTAAGAACTGCAAAAAAGTGTATATAGGCGCTTTTTTGAGGCGTTTTCGTTAGTTTTTATCCAAATGGCAAAACACCCCTAAAACAATAATGGTATCGTCCGTTATAACAGAAAGAGGACTATACCATTATTTTGTAGGGGGGATTTACACGTTATTTTTTTTGCTTAATGTTTCCGATTCTAGGGGGGTGTAAAAATGGCGAAACCATGTTAAGAACTGCAAAAAAGTGTATATAGGCGCTTTTTTGAGGCGTTTTTGTTAGTTTTTATCCAAATGGCAAAACACCCCTAAAACAATAATGGTATCGTCCGTTATAACAGAAAGAGGACTATACCATTATTTTGTAGGGGGGATTTAACGTTATTTTTTTGCTTAATGTTTCCGATTCTAGGGGGGTGTAAAAATGGCGAAACCATGTTAAGAACTGCAAAAAAGTGTATATAGGCGCTTTTTTGAGGCGTTTTCGTTAGTTTTTATCCAAATGGCAAAACACCCCTAAAACAATTATGGTATCGTCTTTTGTAACAGAAAGAGGACTATACCATTATTTTGTAGGGGGGATTTACACGTTATTTTTTTTGCTTAATGTTTCCGATTCTAGGGGGGTGTAAAAATGGCGAAACCATGTTAAGAACTGCAAAAAAGTGTATATAGGCGCTTTTTTGAGGCGTTTTCGTTAGTTTTTATCCAAATGGCAAAACACCCCTAAAACAATAATGGTATCGTCCGTTATAACAGAAAGAGGACTATACCATTATTTTGTAGGGGGGATTTACACGTTATTTTTTTTGCTTAATGTTTCCGATTCTAGGGGGGTGTAAAAATGGCGAAACCATGTTAAGAACTGCAAAAAAGTGTATATAGGCGCTTTTTTGAGGCGTTTTCGTTAGTTTTTATCCAAATGGCAAAACACCCCTAAAACAATAATGGTATCGTCCGTTATAACAGAAAGAGGACTATACCATTATTTTGTAGGGGGGATTTACACGTTATTTTTTTTGCTTAATGTTTCCGATTCTAGGGGGGTGTAAAAATGGCGAAACCATGTTAAGAACTGCAAAAAAGTGTATATAGGCGCTTTTTTGAGGCGTTTTCGTTAGTTTTTATCCAAATGGCAAAACACCCTAAAACAATAATGGTATCGTCCGTTATAACAGAAAGAGGACTATACCATTATTTTGTAGGGGGGATTTACACGTTATTTTTTTGCTTAATGTTTCCGATTCTAGGGGGGTGTAAAAATGGCGAAACCATGTTAAGAACTGCAAAAAAGTGTATATAGGCGCTTTTTGAGGCGTTTTCGTTAGTTTTTATCCAAATGGCAAAACACCCCTAAAACAATAATGGTATCGTCCGTTATAACAGAAAGAGGACTATACCATTATTTTGTAGGGGGGATTTACACGTTATTTTTTTTGCTTAATGTTTCCGATTCTAGGGGGGTGTAAAAATGGCGAAACCATGTTAAGAACTGCAAAAAAGTGTATATAGGCGCTTTTTTGAGGCGTTTTCGTTAGTTTTTATCCAAATGGCAAACACCCCCTAAAACAATAATGGTATCGTCCGTTATAACAGAAAGAGGACTATACCATTATTTTGTAGGGGGGATTTACACGTTATTTTTTTTGCTTAATGTTTCCGATTCTAGGGGGGTGTAAAAATGGCGAAACCATGTTAAGAACTGCAAAAAAGTGTATATAGGCGCTTTTTTGAGGCGTTTTCGTTAGTTTTTATCCAAATGGCAAAACACCCCTAAAACAATAATGGTATCGTCCGTTGTAACAGAAAGAGGACTATACCATTATTTTGTAGGGGGGATTTACACGTTATTTTTTTTGCTTAATGTTTCCGATTCTAGGGGGTGTAAAAATGGCGAAACCATGTTAAGAACTGCAAAAAAGTGTATATAGGCGCTTTTTTGAGGCGTTTTCGTTAGTTTTTATCCAAATGGCAAAACACCCCTAAAACAATAATGGTATCGTCCGATGTAACAGAAAGAGGACTATACCATTATTTTGTAGGGGGGATTTACACGTTATTTTTTTTGCTTAATGTTTCCGATTCTAGGGGGGTGTAAAAATGGCGAAACCATGTTAAGAACTGCAAAAAAGTGTATATAGGCGCTTTTTTGAGGCGTTTTCGTTAGTTTTTATCCAAATGGCAAAACACCCCTAAAACAATAATGGTATCGTCCGTTGTAACAGAAAGAGGACTATACCATTATTTTGTAGGGGGGATTTACACGTTATTTTTTTTGCTTAATGTTTCCGATTCTAGGGGGGTGTAAAAATGGCGAAACCATTAAGAACTGCAAAAAAGTGTATATAGGCGCTTTTTTGAGGCGTTTTCGTTTTTTATCCAAATGGCAAAAACACCCCTAAAACAATAATGGTATCGTCCGTTATAACAGAAAGAGGACTATACCATTATTTTGTAGGGGGGATTTACACGTTATTTTTTTGCTTAATGTTTCCGATTCTAGGGGGGTGTAAAAATGGCGAAACCATGTTAAGAACTGCAAAAAAGTGTATATAGGCGCTTTTTTGAGGCGTTTTCGTTAGTTTTTATCCAAATGGCAAAACACCCCTAAAACAATAATGGTATCGTCCGTTATAACAGAAAGAGGACTATACCATTATTTTGTAGGGGGGATTTACACGTTATTTTTTTGCTTAATGTTTCCGATTCTAGGGGGGTGTGAAAATGGCGAAACCATGTTAAGAACTGCAAAAAAAGTGTATATAGGCGCTTTTTTGAGGCGTTTTCGTTAGTTTTTATCCAAATGGCAAAACACCCCTAAAACAATAATGGTATCGTCCGTTATAACAGAAAGAGGACTATACCATTATTTTGTAGGGGGGATTTACACGTTATTTTTTTTGCTTAATGTTTTCGATTCTAGGGGGGTGTAAAAATGGCGAAACCATGTTAAGAACTGCAAAAAAGTGTATATAGGCGCTTTTTTGAGGCGTTTTCGTTAGTTTTTATCCAAATGGCAAAACACCCCTAAAACAATAATGGTATCGTCCGTTATAACAGAAAGAGGACTATACCATTATTTTGTAGGGGGGATTTACACGTTATTTTTTTTTGCTTAATGTTTCCGATTCTAGGGGGGTGTAAAAATGGCGAAACCATGTTAAGAACTGCAAAAAAGTGTATATAGGCGCTTTTTTGAGGCGTTTTCGTTAGTTTTTATCCAAATGGCAAAACACCCCTAAAACAATAATGGTATCGTCCGTTATAACAGAAAGAGGACTATACCATTATTTTGTAGGGGGGATTTACACGTTATTTTTTTTGCTTAATGTTTCCGATTCTAGGGGGGTGTAAAAATGGCGAAACCATGTTAAGAACTGCAAAAAAGTGTATATAGGCGCTTTTTTGAGGCGTTTTCGTTAGTTTTTATCCAAATGGCAAAACACCCTAAAACAATAATGGTATCGTCCGTTATAACAGAAAGAGGACTATACCATTATTTTGTAGGGGGATTTACACGTTATTTTTTTTGCTTAATGTTTCCGATTCTAGGGGGGTGTAAAAATGGCGAAACCATGTTAAGAACTGCAAAAAAGTGTATATAGGCGCTTTTTTGAGGCGTTTTCGTTAGTTTTTATCCAAATGGCAAAACACCCCTAAAACAATAATGGTATCGTCCGTTATAACAGAAAGAGGACTATACCATTATTTTGTAGGGGGGATTTACACGTTATTTTTTTGCTTAATGTTTCCGATTCTAGGGGGGTGTAAAAATGGCGAAACCATGTTAAGAACTGCAAAAAAGTGTATATAGGCGCTTTTTTGAGGCGTTTTCGTTAGTTTTTATCCAAATGGCAAAACACCCCTAAAACAATAATGGTATCGTCCGTTATAACAGAAAGAGGACTATACCATTATTTTGTAGGGGGGATTTACACGTTATTTTTTTGCTTAATGTTTCCGATTCTAGGGGGGTGTAAAAATGGCGAAACCATGTTAAGAACTGCAAAAAAGTGTATATAGGCGCTTTTTTGAGGCGTTTTCGTTGTTAGTTTTTATCCAAATGGCAAAACACCCCTAAAACAATAATGGTATCGTCCGTTATAACAGAAAGAGGACTATACCATTATTGTTGTAGGGGGGATTTACACGTTATTTTTTTTGCTTAATGTTTCCGATTCTAGGGGGGTGTAAAAATGGCGAAACCATGTTAAGAACTGCAAAAAAGTGTATATAGGCGCTTTTTTGAGGCGTTTTCGTTAGTTTTTATCCAAATGGCAAAACACCCCTAAAACAATAATGGTATCGTCCGTTGTAACAGAAAGAGGACTATACCATTATTTTGTAGGGGGGATTTACACGTTTTTTTTTTGCTTAATGTTTCCGATTCTAGGGGGGTGTAAAAATGGCGAAACCATGTTAAGAACTGCAAAAAGTGTATATAGGCGCTTTTTGAGGCGTTTTCGTTAGTTTTTATCCAAATGGCAAAAACACCCCTAAAACAATAATGGTATCGTCCGTTGTAACAGAAAGAGGACTATACCATTATTTTGTAGGGGGGATTTACACGTTATTTTTTTGCTTAATGTTTCCGATTCTAGGGGGTGTGTAAAAATGGCGAAACCATGTTAAGAACTGCAAAAAAGTGTATATAGGCGCTTTTTTGAGGCGTTTTCGTTAGTTTTTATCCAAATGGCAAAACACCCCTAAAACAATAATGGTATCGTCCGTTATAACAGAAAGAGGACTATACCATTATTTTGTAGGGGGGATTTACACGTTATTTTTTTGCTTAATGTTTCCGATTCTAGGGGGGTGTAAAAATGGCGAAACCATGTTAAGAACTGCAAAAAAGTGTATATAGGCGCTTTTTTGAGGCGTTTTCGTTAGTTTTTATCCAAATGGCAAAACACCCCTAAAACAATAATGGTATCGTCCGTTATAACAGAAAGAGGACTATACCATTATTTTGTAGGGGGGATTTACACGTTATTTTTTTGCTTAATGTTTCCGATTCTAGGGGGGTGTGAAAATGGCGAAACCATGTTAAGAACTGCAAAAAAGTGTATATAGGCGCTTTTTTGAGGCGTTTTCGTTAGTTTTTATCCAAATGGCAAAACACCCCTAAAACAATAATGGTATCGTCCGTTATAACAGAAAGAGGACTATACCATTATTTTGTAGGGGGGATTTACACGTTATTTTTTTTGCTTAATGTTTCCGATTCTAGGGGGGTGTAAAAATGGCGAAACCATGTTAAGAACTGCAAAAAAGTGTATATAGGCGCTTTTTTGAGGCGTTTTCGTTAGTTTTTATCCAAATGGCAAAACACCCCTAAAACAATAATGGTATCGTCCGTTATAACAGAAAGAGGACTATACCATTATTTTGTAGGGGGGATTTACACGTTATTTTTTTTGCTTAATGTTTCCGATTCTAGGGGGGTGTAAAAATGGCGAAACCATGTTAAGAACTGCAAAAAAGTGTATATAGGCGCTTTTTTGAGGCGTTTTCGTTAGTTTTTATCCAAATGGCAAAACACCCCTAAAACAATAATGGTATCGTCCGTTATAACAGAAAGAGGACTATACCATTATTTTGTAGGGGGGATTTACACGCTTATTTTTTTGCTTAATGTTTCCGATTCTAGGGGGGTGTGAAAATGGCGAAACCATGTTAAGAACTGCAAAAAAGTGTATATAGGCGCTTTTTTGAGGCGTTTTCGTTAGTTTTTATCCAAATGGCAAAACACCCCTAAAACAATAATGGTATCGTCCGTTATAACAGAAAGAGGACTATACCATTATTTTGTAGGGGGGATTTACACGTTATTTTTTTTGCTTAATGTTTCCGATTCTAGGGGGGTGTAAAAATGGCGAAACCATGTTAAGAACTGCAAAAAAAGTGTATATAGGCGCTTTTTTGAGGCGTTTTCGTTAGTTTTTATCCAAATGGCAAAACACCCCTAAAACAATAATGGTATCGTCCGTTATAACAGAAAGAGGACTATACCATTATTTTGTAGGGGGGATTTACACGTTATTTTTTTGCTTAATGTTTCCGATTCTAGGGGGGTGTAAAAATGGCGAAACCATGTTAAGAACTGCAAAAAAGTGTATATAGGCGCTTTTTTGAGGCGTTTTTGTTAGTTTTTATCCAAATGGCAAAACACCCCTAAAACAATAATGGTATCGTCCGTTATAACAGAAAGAGGACTATACCATTATTTTGTAGGGGGGATTTACACGTTATTTTTTTGCTTAATGTTTCCGATTCTAGGGGGGTGTAAAAATGGCGAAACCATGTTAAGAACTGCAAAAAAGTGTATATAGGCGCTTTTTTGAGGCGTTTTCGTTAGTTTTTATCCAAATGGCAAAAACCCCTAAAACAATATGGTATCGTCTTTTGTAACAGAAAGAGGACTATACCATTATTTTGTAGGGGGGATTTACACGTTATTTTTTTTGCTTAATGTTTCCGATTCTAGGGGGGTGTAAAAATGGCGAAACCATGTTAAGAACTGCAAAAAAGTGTATATAGGCGCTTTTTTGAGGCGTTTTCGTTAGTTTTTATCCAAATGGCAAAACACCCCTAAAACAATAATGGTATCGTCCGTTATAACAGAAAGAGGACTATACCATTATTTTGTAGGGGGGATTTACACGTTATTTTTTTTGCTTAATGTTTCCGATTCTAGGGGGGTGTAAAAATGGCGAAACCATGTTAAGAACTGCAAAAAAGTGTATATAGGCGCTTTTTTGAGGCGTTTTCGTTAGTTTTTATCCAAATGGCAAAACACCCCTAAAACAATAATGGTATCGTCCGTTATAACAGAAAGAGGACTATACCATTATTTTGTAGGGGGGATTTACACGTTTTTTTTTGCTTAATGTTTCCGATTCTAGGGGGGTGTAAAAATGGCGAAACCATGATAAGAACTGCAAAAAAGTGTATATAGGCGCTTTTTTGAGGCGTTTTCGTTAGTTTTTATCCAAATGGCAAAACACCCCTAAAACAATAATGGTATCGTCCGTTATAACAGAAAGAGGACTATACCATTATTTTGTAGGGGGGATTTACACGTTATTTTTTTTGCTTAATGTTTCCGATTCTAGGGGGGTGTAAAAATGGCGAAACCATGTTAAGAACTGCAAAAAAGTGTATATAGGCGCTTTTTTGAGGCGTTTTCGTTAGTTTTTATCCAAATGGCAAAACACCCCTAAAACAATAATGGTATCGTCCGTTATAACAGAAAGAGGACTATACCATTATTTTGTAGGGGGATTTACACGTTATTTTTTTTGCTTAATGTTTCCGATTCTAGGGGGTGTAAAAATGGCGAAACCATGTTAAGAACTGCAAAAAAGTGTATATAGGCGCTTTTTTGAGGCGTTTTCGTTAGTTTTTATCCAAATGGCAAAACACCCCTAAAACAATAATGGTATCGTCCGTTGTAACAGAAAGAGGACTATACCATTATTTTGTAGGGGGGATTTACACGTTATTTTTTTTGCTTAATGTTCCGATTCTAGGGGGGTGTAAAAATGGCGAAACCATGTTAAGAACTGCAAAAAAGTGTATATAGGCGCTTTTTTGAGGCGTTTTCGTTAGTTTTTATCCAAATGGCAAAACACCCCTAAAACAATAATGGTATCGTCCGTTATAACAGAAAGAGGACTATACCATTATTTTGTAGGGGGGATTTACACGTTATTTTTTTTGCTTAATGTTTCGATTCTAGGGGGGTGTAAAAATGGCGAAACCATGTTAAGAACTGCAAAAAAGTGTATATAGGCGCTTTTTTGAGGCGTTTTCGTTAGTTTTTATCCAAATGGCAAAACACCCCTAAAACAATAATGGTATCGTCCGTTATAACAGAAAGAGGACTATACCATTATTTTGTAGGGGATTTACACGTTATTTTTTTTGCTTAATGTTTCCGATTCTAGGGGGGTGTAAAATGGCGAAACCATGTTAAGAACTGCAAAAAAGTGTATATAGGCGCTTTTTTGAGGCGTTTTCGTTAGTTTTTATCCAAATGGCAAAACACCCCTAAAACAATAATGGTATCGTCCGTTATAACAGAAAGAGGACTATACCATTATTTTGTAGGGGGGATTTACACGTTATTTTTTTTGCTTAATGTTTCCGATTCTAGGGGGGTGTAAAAATGGCGAAACCATGTTAAGAACTGCAAAAAAGTGTATATAGGCGCTTTTTTGAGGCGTTTTCGTTAGTTTTTATCCAAATGGCAAAACACCCCTAAAACAATAATGGTATCGTCCGTTATAACAGAAAGAGGACTATACCATTATTTTGTAGGGGGGATTTACACGTTATTTTTTTTGCTTAATGTTTCCGATTCTAGGGGGGTGTAAAAATGGCGAAACCATGTTAAGAACTGCAAAAAAGTGTATATAGGCGCTTTTTTGAGGCGTTTTCGTTAGTTTTTATCCAAATGGCAAAACACCCCTAAAACAATAATGGTATCGTCCGTTATAACAGAAAGAGGACTATACCATTATTTTGGTAGGGGGGATTACACGTATTTTTTTTGCTTAATGTTTCCGATTCTAGGGGGGTGTGAAAATGGCGAAACCATGTTAAGAACTGCAAAAAATGTATATAGGCGCTTTTTTGAGGCGTTTTCGTTAGTTTTTATCCAAATGGCAAAACACCCTAAAACAATAATGGTATCGTCCGTTATAACAGAAAGAGGACTATACCATTATTTTGTAGGGGGGATTTACACGTTATTTTTTTGCTTAATGTTTCCGATTCTAGGGGGGTGTAAAAATGGCGAAACCATGTTAAGAACTGCAAAAAAGTGTATATAGGCGCTTTTTTGAGGCGTTTTCGTTAGTTTTTATCCAAATGGCAAAACACCCCTAAAACAATAATGGTATCGTCCGTTATAACAGAAAGAGGACTATACCATTATTTTGTAGGGGGATTTACACGTTATTTTTTTGCTAATGTTTCCGATTCTAGGGGGGTGTAAAAATGGCGAAACCATGTTAAGAACTGCAAAAAAGTGTATATAGGCGCTTTTTTGAGGCGTTTTCGTTAGTTTTTATCCAAATGGCAAAACACCCCTAAAACAATAATGGTATCGTCCGTATAACAGAAAGAGGACTATACCATTATTTTGTAGGGGGGATTTACACGTTATTTTTTTTGCTTAATGTTTCCGATTCTAGGGGGGTGTAAAAATGGCGAAACCATGTTAAGAACTGCAAAAAAGTGTATATAGGCGCTTTTTGAGGCGTTTTCGTTAGTTTTTATCCAAATGGCAAAAACACCCCTAAAACAATAATGGTATCGTCCGTTATAACAGAAAGAGGACTATACCATTATTTTGTAGGGGGGATTTACACGTTATTTTTTTTGCTTAATGTTTCCGATTCTAGGGGGGTGTGAAAATGGCGAAACCATGTTAAGAACTGCAAAAAAGTGTATATAGGCGCTTTTTGAGGCGTTTTCGTTAGTTAGTTTTTATCCAAATGGCAAAACACCCCTAAAACAATAATGGTATCGTCCGTTATAACAGAAAGAGGACTATACATTATTTTGTAGGGGGGATTTACACGTTATTTTTTTTGCTTAATGTTTCCGATTCTAGGGGGGTGTAAAAATGGCGAAACCATGTTAAGAACTGCAAAAAAGTGTATATAGGCGCTTTTTTGAGGCGTTTTCGTTAGTTTTTATCCAAATGGCAAAACACCCCTAAAACAATAATGGTATCGTCCGTTATAACAGAAAGAGGACTATACCATTATTTTGTAGGGGGGATTTACACGTTATTTTTTTTGCTTAATGTTTCCGATTCTAGGGGGGTGTAAAAATGGCGAAACCATGTTAAGAACTGCAAAAAAGTGTATATAGGCGCTTTTTTGAGGCGTTTTCGTTAGTTTTTATCCAAATGGCAAAACACCCCTAAAACAATAATGGTATCGTCCGTTATAACAGAAAGAGGACTATACCATTATTTTGTAGGGGGGATTTACACGTTATTTTTTTTGCTTAATGTTTCCGATTCTAGGGGGTGAAAATGGCGAAACCATGTTAAGAACTGCAAAAAAGTGTATATAGGCGCTTTTTGAGGCGTTTTCGTTAGTTTTTATCCAAATGGCAAAACACCCCTAAAACAATAATGGTATCGTCCGTTATAACAGAAAGAGGACTATACCATTATTTTGTAGGGGGGATTTACACGTTATTTTTTTTGCTTAATGTTTCCGATTCTAGGGGGGTGTAAAAATGGCGAAACCATGTTAAGAACTGCAAAAAAGTGTATATAGGCGCTTTTTTGAGGCGTTTTCGTTAGTTTTTATCCAAATGGCAAAACACCCCTAAAACAATAATGGTATCGTCCGTTATAACAGAAAGAGGACTATACCATTATTTTGTAGGGGGATTTACACGTTATTTTTTTGCTTAATGTTTCCGATTCTAGGGGGGTGTAAAAATGGCGAAACCATGTTAAGAACTGCAAAAAAGTGTATATAGGCGCTTTTTTGAGGCGTTTTCGTTAGTTTTTATCCAAATGGCAAAACACCCCTAAAACAATAATGGTATCGTCCGTTATAACAGAAAGAGGACTATACCATTATTTTGTAGGGGGGATTTACACGTTATTTTTTTTTGCTTAATGTTTCCGATTCTAGGGGGGTGTGAAAATGGCGAAACCATGTTAAGAACTGCAAAAAAGTGTATATAGGCGCTTTTTTGAGGCGTTTTCGTTAGTTTTTATCCAAATGGCAAAACACCCCTAAAACAATAATGGTATCGTCCGTTATAACAGAAAGAGGACTATACCATTATTTTGTAGGGGGGATTTACACGTTATTTTTTTTGCTTAATGTTTCCGATTCTAGGGGGGTGTAAAAATGGCGAAACCATGTTAAGAACTGCAAAAAAGTGTATATAGGCGCTTTTTTGAGGCGTTTTCGTTAGTTTTTATCCAAATGGCAAAACACCCTAAAACAATAATGGTATCGTCCGTTATAACAGAAAGAGGACTATACCATTATTTTGTAGGGGGGATTTACACGTTATTTTTTTTGCTTAATGTTTCCGATTCTAGGGGGGGGTAAAAATGGCGAAACCATGTTAAGAACTGCAAAAAAGTGTATATAGGCGCTTTTTTGAGGCGTTTTCGTTAGTTTTTATCCAAATGGCAAAACACCCCTAAAACAATAATGGTATCGTCCGTTATAACAGAAAGAGGACTATACCATTATTTTGTAGGGGGGATTTACACGTTATTTTTTGCTTAATGTTTCCGATTCTAGGGGGGTGTAAAAATGGCGAAACCATGTTAAGAACTGCAAAAAAAGTGTATATAGGCGCTTTTTTGAGGCGTTTTCGTTAGTTTTTATCCAAATGGCAAAACACCCCTAAAACAATAATGGTATCGTCCGTTTATAACAGAAAGAGGACTATACCATTATTTGTAGGGGGGATTTACACGTTATTTTTTTTGCTTAATGTTTCCGATTCTAGGGGGGTGTAAAAATGGCGAAACCATGTTAAGAACTGCAAAAAAGTGTATATAGGCGCTTTTTTGAGGCGTTTTCGTTAGTTTTTATCCAAATGGCAAAACACCCCTAAAACAATAATGGTATCGTCCGTTATAACAGAAAGAGGACTATACCATTATTTTGTAGGGGGGATTTACACGTTATTTTTTTGCTTAATGTTTCCGATTCTAGGGGGGTGTAAAAATGGCGAAACCATGTTAAGAACTGCAAAAAAGTGTATATAGGCGCTTTTTTGAGGCGTTTTCGTTAGTTTTTATCCAAATGGCAAAACACCCCTAAAACAATAATGGTATCGTCCGTTATAACAGAAAGAGGACTATACCTTATTTTGTAGGGGGGATTTACACGTTATTTTTTTGCTTAATGTTTCCGATTCTAGGGGGGGTGTAAAAATGGCGAAACCATGTTAAGAACTGCAAAAAGTGTATATAGGCGCTTTTTGAGGCGTTTTCGTTAGTTTTTATCCAAATGGCAAAACACCCCTAAAACAATAATGGTATCGTCCGTTATAACAGAAAGAGGACTATACCATTATTTTGTAGGGGGATTTACACGTTATTTTTTTTGCTTAATGTTTCCGATTCTAGGGGGGTGTAAAATGGCGAAACCATGTTAAGAACTGCAAAAAAGTGTATATAGGCGCTTTTTTGAGGCGTTTTCGTTAGTTTTTATCCAAATGGCAAAACACCCCTAAAACAATAATGGTATCGTCCGTTATAACAGAAAGAGGACTATACCATTATTTTGTAGGGGGGATTTACACGTTATTTTTTTTGCTTAATGTTTCCGATTCTAGGGGGGTGTGTAAAAATGGCGAAACCATGTTAAGAACTGCAAAAAAGTGTATATAGGCGCTTTTTTGAGGCGTTTTCGTTAGTTTTATCCAAATGGCAAAACACCCCTAAAACAATAATGGTATCGTCCGTTATAACAGAAAGAGGACTATACCATTATTTTGTAGGGGGGATTTACACGTTATTTTTTTGCTTAATGTTTCCGATTCTAGGGGGGTGTGAAAATGGCGCGAAACCATGTTAAGAACTGCAAAAAAGTGTATATAGGCGCTTTTTTGAGGCGTTTTCGTTAGTTTTTATCCAAATGGCAAAACACCCCTAAAACAATAATGGTATCGTCCGTTATAACAGAAAGAGGACTATACCATTATTTTGTAGGGGGGATTTACACGTTATTTTTTTTGCTTAATGTTTCCGATTCTAGGGGGGTGTAAAATGGCGAAACCATGTTAAGAACTGCAAAAAAGTGTATATAGGCGCTTTTTGAGGCGTTTTCGTTAGTTTTTATCCAAATGGCAAAACACCCCTAAAACAATAATGGTATCGTCCGTTATAACAGAAAGAGGACTATACCATTATTTTGTAGGGGGATTTACACGTTATTTTTTTTTGCTTAATGTTTCCGATTCTAGGGGGGTGTAAAAATGGCGAAACCATGTTAAGAACTGCAAAAAAGTGTATATAGGCGCTTTTTTGAGGCGTTTTCGTTAGTTTTATCCAAATGGCAAAACACCCCTAAAACAATAATGGTATCGTCCGTTATAACAGAAAGAGGACTATACCATTATTTTGTAGGGGGGATTTACACGTTATTTTTTTTGCTTAATGTTTCCGATTCTAGGGGGGTGTGTAAAAATGGCGAAACCATGTTAAGAACTGCAAAAAAGTGTATATAGGCGCTTTTTTGAGGCGTTTCGTTAGTTTTTATCCAAATGGCAAAACACCCCTAAAACAATAATGGTATCGTCCGTTATAACAGAAAGAGGACTATACCATTATTTTGTAGGGGGGATTTACACGTTATTTTTTTTGCTTAATGTTTCCGATTCTAGGGGGGTGTAAAATGGCGAAACCATGTTAAGAACTGCAAAAAGTGTATATAGGCGCTTTTTTGAGGCGTTTTCGTTAGTTTTTATCCAAATGGCAAAACACCCCTAAAACAATAATGGTATCGTCCGTTATAACAGAAAGAGGACTATACCATTATTTTGTAGGGGGGATTTACACGTTATTTTTTTGCTTAATGTTTCCGATTCTAGGGGGGTGTAAAATGGCGAAACCATGTTAAGAACTGCAAAAAAGTGTATATAGGCGCTTTTTTGAGGCGTTTTCGTTAGTTTTTATCCAAATGGCAAAACACCCCTAAAACAATAATGGTATCGTCCGTTATAACAGAAAGAGGACTATACCATTATTTTGTAGGGGGATTTACACGTTATTTTTTTTGCTTAATGTTTCCGATTTAGGGGGGTGTGAAAATGGCGAAACCATGTTAAGAACTGCAAAAAAGTGTATATAGGCGCTTTTTTGAGGCGTTTTCGTTAGTTTTTATCCAAATGGCAAAACACCCCTAAAACAATAATGGTATCGTCCGTTATAACAGAAAGAGGACTATACCATTATTTTGTAGGGGGGATTTACACGTTATTTTTTTTGCTTAATGTTTCCGATTCTAGGGGGGTGTAAAAATGGCGAAACCATGTTAAGAACTGCAAAAAAGTGTATATAGGCGCTTTTTTGAGGCGTTTTCGTTAGTTTTTATCCAAATGGCAAAACACCCCTAAAACAATAATGGTATCGTCCGTTATAACAGAAAGAGGACTATACCATTATTTTGTAGGGGGGATTTACGTTATTTTTTTGCTTAATGTTTCCGATTCTAGGGGGGTGTAAAAATGGCGAAACCATGTTAAGAACTGCAAAAAAGTGTATATAGGCGCTTTTTGAGGCGTTTTCGTTAGTTTTATCCAAATGGCAAAACACCCCCTAAAACAATAATGGTATCGTCCGTTATAACAGAAAAGAGGACTATACCATTATTTTGTAGGGGGGATTTACACGTTATTTTTTTGCTTAATGTTTCCGATTCTAGGGGGGGTGTAAAAAGGCGAAACCATGTTAAGAACTGCAAAAAAGTGTATATAGGCGCTTTTTTGAGGCGTTTTCGTTAGTTTTTATCCAAATGGCAAAACACCCCTAAAACAATAATGGTATCGTCCGTTATAACAGAAAGAGGACTATACCATTATTTGTAGGGGGGATTTACACGTTATTTTTTGCTTAATGTTTCCGATTCTAGGGGGGTGTAAAAATGGCGAAACCATGTTAAGAACTGCAAAAAAGTGTATATAGGCGCTTTTTTGAGGCGTTTTCGTTAGTTTTTATCCAAATGGCAAAACACCCCTAAAACAATAATGGTATGTCCGTCGTTATACAGAAAGAGGACTATACCATTATTTTGTAGGGGGGATTTACACGTTATTTTTTTGCTTAATGTCCGATTCTAGGGGGGGTAAAAATGGCGAAACCATGTTAAGAACTGCAAAAAAGTGTATATAGGCGCTTTTTTGAGGCGTTTCGTTAGTTTTATCCAAATGGCAAAACACCCTAAAACAATAATGGTATCGTCCGTTATAACAGAA